>NC_086013.1:16170600-16408100 GCF_030014385.1 Trichomycterus rosablanca
CAAGAGAATTCATCAACAACAGTATCGCCGGTGCTGATTTAATAATGCGTGTGAATAAGCACACACACAAGTGGAGTGTTTTTGATTTAGAAAAGGATGCGTCACGCCAGCCTGGGTCATTTATTCAGCGGGAAAACAGCTAGCAAAACAACAACAAACGCATTTCTAACATCCAACATCTCAGACTGAGCCACGTTAATACTGATGGATCAGGCGGCTCTTATTAAGGTTTGCACGTTATTAAAGGGGTCACAGACGTACAATAATCACAGACACACTTTTATATACACCGATTAGGCATAACATTAAAACCACCTCCTTGTTTCTACACTCACTGTCCATTTTATCAGCTCCACTTACCATATAGAAGCACTTTGAAGTTCTACAATTACTGAATGTAGTCCATCTATTTCTCTGCATGCTTTGTTAGCCCCCTTTCATGCTGTTCTTCAATGGTCAGGACCAACACAGAGCAGGTATTATTTAGGTGGTGGATGATTCTCAGCACTGCAGTGACACTGACATGGTGGTGGTGTGTCAGTGTGTGTTGTGCTGGTATGAGCGGATCAGACACAGCAGCGCTGCTGGAGTTTTTAAACACCGTGTCCACTCACTGTCCACTCTGTTAGACACTCCTATTAGTCGGTCCACCTCGTAGATGTAAAGTCAGAGACAATCGCTCATCTATTGCTGCTGTTTGAGTCGGTCATCTTCTAGACCTTCATCAGTGATCACAGGACGCTGCCCACGGGGTGCTGTTGGCTGGATATTTTTTTGGTTGGTGGACTATTCTCAGTCCAGCAGGGACAGTGAGATGTTTAAAAACTCCAGCAGCGCTGCTGTGTCTGATCCACTCATACCAGCACAACACACACTAACACACCACCACCATGTCAGTGTCACTGCGGTGCTGAGAATGATAAGGTACTGCAGTAGTAATCAGAAGATTGCTGGTTCAAGCCCCACCTCTGCCAGGTTGCTGCTGTTGGGCCCTTAACCCATAGCTGCTCAGACTGTATACTGTAACTGTAATGTAAGTTGCTTTGAATAAAGGCGTCTGCTAAATGCTGAAAATGTAAATGTGTGTGTGTGTGTGTGTGTTTGCCCTTGATGGACTGGTGACCTGTCTGGGTCACATTTCGTCCAGTGATTCAGACCCACTGCGACCCTGATCAGGGTCAGAGATGACCGACCTTTTTCCTAATGCTCCTTTTGGACCAAACATTGTTGGTTTCCGACCTTCATTCCTGGCAAAACAGACAACGAACACATGAATGAACTTAACATGAGTTCAAATCTCAGCTCTGCTACCGGCAGGCTGGGCGCCCATACGCACCACAATCGATTCGTCCGAGGGTGGGAGTGCCGGAGCGGACTCCTTATAACTCTATATGTTATGACTTTTACTAAGACGGGGGATAATGGGGATCAGTGCGTGACTCTCCGTGCGCGATACGGATCTCCATATGAACTCGCTTTGTGTAGGTAATTAAGTACCTTTAATTAACCTGACTGGATGTTTTTGGACATGTGGGAGGAAACCGGAGCACCCGGGGGAAACTCCACACAGAAAACAATTCGGACCGCTCCACCTGGGAATCGAACCCAGGACCTTCTTAACCCCTGCACCACCGTGCCACCCTTGCTCAGAGATGACCGACCTTTTTCCTAATGCTCCTTTTGGACCAAACATTGTTGGTTTCCGACCTTCATTCCTCGAGCGTCTCCGGCCGCTTGAAGCTCTTTTCCTTTCAGAGAGATACGAGACGTAGCCTCGGCCTCCGCCGTTCCCGCCCGGCTATCTCCTCTTGCCATCTCGCGTCTTCTTCCGCCCTTAAAAAGAAAAGCAGGACGATCCGAGCTTTCCTTCCCCGAAAGATGGAAAGAGCCGGAGATTTATAAAAGCTGGCGCAAGATGCCGAGAGGCCGGCCACGAGCGCTAATCTGGCTGACTGTAATATCTGTCGCTGGAGGAGCGAATGCGTAATGAGCGCGAGCGTTAGCGGGCTCCGGCGTGATAAAGCCGCAATGTCACCCCGGAGTAGCACGTCGCAGGCAGCCGTGGCGCTCGCACGATTCATCACGTCCGTAAAGCACGACGGGGTCTGAATTATGAATGAAAGGGCTGCTAGGGCACAAGTAGAGCACAGTAATTTATGCAGGGTTTAAACAATGGAGTGTTTACTTTGGCGGGTCGACACCCGAAGCGCGGCGTTTATCACGCCACAATGGAACGTGAAAGTAAACAGATTAGACGCTGATTAAGTGCCGGTCGAGCGGCGGCCGCCGTCCGCGCTCTGAATGGCGGATTAGAATTTATAGCCGCGGACTCGAGTAAGTGAAGTCGATGCTGATTGACTTTGGAACATTTGTGAAGTTGCTGAGCGCGCTAAAGCGGCACGATGCGCCGCGCGGCCAGAATTTTTATGGTACTTCAGCGCGTAGCGTATTTAATCACCTCGCCACACACACAGGTATGCTCAAAAGTATTGGGACGCCCTTTTTAACGATTAAATTCCTGTGCACAACAGTTCCTAACAGGTGTAATAAATCAGTTATATAAAGGAAATGCTATCATTCCAACTGTAGTAACAGTTTAGGGAAGGTCCTTTCACGTGCCAGCATGACTATGCTCCTATAGAGACATGAACATTAAAATTTTTTGGCATTTAGCAGACGATTTTATCCAAAGTGGCTTACAGTACTGTGACAGTATACAGTCTATGCAATTGAGAGTTAAGGGGCTTGTGGTGGGGCTTGAACCAGCAACCTTTTGATTATTAGTCCAGAATCTTAACCATGAGGCTACAACCACACACACACACACACACACACACAGGTACAGATAATCTATATGGTCAAAAGTATTGGGACACCCTTTTTAATTATTGAATGCATGTGTTTTAATTATAGCAATTCCTAACAGGAATGATATCCTTCCACCTATGTAGCAACAGTTTAGGGAAGGTCCTCTCACGTTCGAGCATGACTGTGCTCCTATAAAGACATGAACAAAAGCTCTGTTTGTTTTACATTTACATCTTTTGGCATTTAGCAGCCGATTTTACCCAAAGCGACGTACAAAACTGTGACAGTATACAGTCTATGCAATTAAGAGTTAAGGGGCTTGTGGTGGGGCTTGAACCAGTGACCTTTTGATTACTAGTCCAGCACCTTAACCACTAGGCTACAACTAGAAACCACTACACAAACAACTCTGGAATAAACCGGAACGTCCAGCATCAGCACCCGGCCATACAAATGCTCATTTGACTGAATGGGCACAAATTCCCACAGTCGTACAAACATTCAGTCTTGTAAGACGCCTTCTCAGAAGAGCGGCTACTGTTATAGCTGAAAAGATGAGTCATCCAACAAGGTTATGATCAGGTGTCCAATTATTTTGGCCATTTAGTGTACCTCGTGTTTTATGTATAAATTTAGCAAACAGAGAGCTAAAGCAGCAGTGCTATCAACCTAGCTGGGTGTCTTACAGGCACAGTTGGCTGTGTCTGAGGGAGGGAGGGATGATAGGCCGTGTTTCTCCTCATCGCCGCTGTAGAAAAGCAAGCTCTGCTGTCTGCCTGTTTCACAGGGGGCGTAGTGTTACCCTCCATGGCGTCCGAGAAGGGTATATTCGCCTGACACGTCCACGGTCCTCCAACCCCTTCTTATTTACCTGTATTTAAAAGGATTGGTGCGTGAGGTCGGTCTCACGCATGGAGAGTCACGCTCTGAACTCCACGTTCCTCTACTTCTGTACAGGCACCATGAGTTACTAACCAGGGTCCTTAAAGAGCGTCAAAGACCCCGCCCAGTTATTAGTCCAGCCTTTCCTACCCAGCAGACTAGTGGTCAATTTTGTCTGCTGCACTGTCTGCACTGCCAATCGTGCCTGCTAGGGGGCGCCCAGCCAACCAGTAGCAGAGCTACTGCGTTAAAGGTACTGGACCACTGAGCTAAAGGTCAATGCCAGTCTTAATCTATCAGGCTCCTTAAACTACATCCTTGGCCCTCATTGGATAAAAAAAGCTCCATCCTTCTCCACCCGTCACCTCGTTCTCCTCCGTCTCCCTTCCTGCCTTCGTCTGTCTGTTCACAGATGGTAAATCGGTCATCCGTGAGGACCAGGCATGACTGACCGGTGCTCAGCGCTCAGCGCTCGGCAATTTCATTACAGCGAAAGTACCAGCGGCGGCTCCCGGCTCGCCGTTAACCAGCTGTACTGGAGAGACGATCGAGGCCGGGCGTGACGTGTTCCTGCTCTCCGGCTTGTAAACGCTCTCGTTCAGACTTTAGCGCCGATTTAATGAGCTAATAAAAACCGCCAGGAGAAGACGACGGTTAGTCCATTTAGGTTAGCTTGTTAGCTCGATGTTAGTCTGCGTAACGTCTCGCATGGAGCTGATTTGCGTCCTGCTTTGAATAAATACGACCAAAAGTATTCGGACGCCTGACCCTGAGCTTGTCGGACAACCCAGTTCAAAAACATACGCTTATAAAATAGAGCAACCTTTATGCGACCTTTCCAGCTATATTAACAACATCCGCTCTTCTGAGAGGCCTCTCACAAGACTTTGGATGTGAGTATGACTGTGGGAATTTGTGCTGGGCACTGAAGTTCCTCAGTTGATGTTCCAGTTCATTCCAAAGCTGTTCAGTGAAGCTAAGGTCAGGGAGTTTCTTACAATCAAGCTTTTCATTATGTTCTACAAGAGCACAGTCATGCTGGAACAGGAGAGGGCCTTCCCTAAACTGTTCATGTTAGTAATTGTTATGGCTGGAACACATGAATTCAGTATGTAGTACTCTTACAAAGCAGTATGGGCGGCATGGTGGCTAAGTGGGTAGCACTGTCGCCTCACAGCAAGAAGGTCCTGGGTTCGATCCCCAGGCGGAGTTTGCATGTTCTCCCCATGTCTGTGTGGGTTTCCTCCGGGAGCTCCGGTTTCCTCCCACAGTCCAAAAACATGCAGTCAGGTTAACTGGAGACACTGAATTACCCTATAGGTGAATGTGTGTGTGTGTGTGTGCCCTGCGATGGACTGGTGTCCCGTCCAGGGTGTTACTATGTGCCCTGCATCCATTGAAAAGTTGGGATAGGCTCCAGCACCCCCCATGACCCTGATTGGATAAGTGGTTAAGACAGTGAGTGTAAACATCTGGAATTAAGACAGTGGATCAGTGGGTAAAGTACTGCACCGCCGACCCTGGGATTAAGGGTTTAAGTCCCATCAGTACCAAGCTGGCACTGCTGGTACCCACATCAGTGCCCCTCAGTCTCAGCTGGCTGCCGAATGCACAGATGTAAATGTGCAGCGCTTTATATTCCACTGTGTTTTCTTTTAGGTAAAAATCAAAACCGATCCAGCTTCACTCCTGAGATTAAATAATGTGATTTGTGGTGGCTCACCGGAAGGTCGAGGGTTCAAGTTCCTGAGCCGCTAAGTAGCTTAAGTGGGCTCACTGGTGAATCTCTTAAGCCCCAATTGCCCTGGTTGTATCCTGTTTAAATTATACAGTTGTACCTTGTAACTCGACCGCCCCCTTCTTATTCACCCATACTTCGGTGGATTGGCGCGCCTTGATCTACTAACCAGGGTCCTTACACTGCGTTGAAGACCCCACCCACTTTTTAGTGCCGTCTTTTCCCACCCGGCAGACTAGTGGACTATTTCGTCTGCTGCACTTTCTGCACTGCAGATCGTGCCTGGTAGGGGGCGCCCAGCCGTCCGGTAGGAGGAATTATTTAGCATTATTTGTGCACATCTGATTAATAGGAATCAGGATTTGAATGCTACATGTTTTCTTTAAGCTTCCGTCAGTTAAAAAAGTCAATCAGCACAATTTCCTAACACGCCGGTGCGGCTGATAATCAGGCAGAAGTGAAATTGCCCCGTCTTGCATCCTAATACACTCGCAAACCCACGAGTCTTTTCGTGAGGCGCGTTACCAGCGCTAATGAACAGCGACAGCAATCTTCTAGCCCGAAGGTCCTCGGAATGAGACGAATACTTCTTTGTTTTGCGCGTTTGAACTGGATAAAATTACATCTGCACGTCAGACCCAGAAAAAATTCACTAATTAAATGTGATTTAACTTTTATTATATCGAGATACAGAGCTGATACGAGACGCCATCAGCTCAAACCTTGAATATTAACAACCGAGGCAGCGCTGAGCGTCTGAGTGATGCTGGAAAAATAACTGGTGATTATTTATTTATTCATTATCAAATAGAGGGGAAAAAATAGAGGAAAACTGGAGAACTGGGGAAAAAAAGTCTGGAACACAAATGTTCACTCATTTATTTATTTACATATTTATTTATGTATTATTTATTTTCATTTTCTTTTAATATTTGTTTGTTTATTTATTTATTTTTCATTTTCTTTTAATATTTATTTATTATTTAATTATTAATTCTTTTCCATTTCTTTTAATATTTATTTATTTAATTTTCATTCATACATTTATTCATTCATTTATTTATTTGTATTTTCTTTTGTTATTTATTTGTTTATTTATGTATTTATTTATTTAATATTTATTTATTCATTCATTTATTTATTTTATTTAAATTGTGTAAATATTCATTTGAATGTAAATATTTAATTTTTTTAATTTTTTAAATTATTTTCTTTCCGTTCATTATTTATTTTATTTTCATTTTTTAAATGTTTAATTATTTTTATTTTATTTTAATATCTATTTATTCATGTATTCATTTTTTTTATTAAAATTGTGTGAATATTATGTAAATTGTGTAAATGCTACTTTTTATTCATTCATTTATTTATTTTATTTAATATATATATATATATATATATATATATATATATATATATATATATATATATATATATTCATTCATTTATTCTTTTATTCATTTATTTATTTATTCATTTTGGTCAGACTCCCGTTGGCTTCGGTTCAGTTTTCCCGAAAACACAGGCCGCAAGGCAGAAATAACCACAGCAGTTGCTAACAGGTGTAATAAATCAGTTATATAAAGGAAATATTAAGCGTCCAACTTTGCATCAACAGTTTAGGGAAGACCCTTTCATGTTCCAGCATGACGTGACAAAGTGCTCAGATTAGAGAAACTCCAGGCTTTGTTGACCAACATCAGTGCCTGGCCATACAAAAGCTTTTAACTGAATGGGCACAAATTCCCACAGACACACAGACATTCAAAGTCTTGTGATAAGCCTTGTTGTTCTAGCTGAAAATATCACATTGAGGTCACTTTATGTCCAACAAGCTCATTGTCAGGTGTCCACATACTTTTGGCCATATAGTGTACCACCTCGAAACACTCTGAACCTGAACTCACGTCTCTGCTGGTGATTTATGTGACTTATTTTCAGTCTGGCTCTGACTGGCTTGTTTTTTATCAGGCTGCTGCACACACGCTCGTATCAGATATTTATGAGAGTTTCTGCATCATAACGCGTCCTCTGGTGCTAAAGAGCGGGCACACGAATGCCCACCGCAACTGTTAAAAATTTCTGCGGAAAGACGTGTTGGCGCTATTACACGCTGGCACGTGTGAGACGCTGTCACAGACTTTTACGAGCGGAGTAGATCATCAACATTTCATCATGTAACGTTCTAATAAACATGATTCAAAGGTCAGGAGATTGACATTGGCTGCTGTGAGTGAGTGTGTTAGTGAGTGTGTAAATGAATAAGTGAATTAATAAATAAGTGAGTAAGTAAGTAAGTAAGTGAATAAGTGAATAAACAAATGACTGAGTGAGTGGGTGATTGAGTAAATGAATGAATGAATGAATACATGAGTAAATGAGGGAATAAATGAGTGATTAAGTGAGTAAGTAAGCAAGTAAGTAAATGAATGAGTGAATGAATAAGTTAATAAATTAGTGAATGAATGGATGAGTAAATAATTAAATGAGTGAGTGTGTGAGTGAGTGAGTAAAGAAATGAATAAGTAAATAAGTGAATGAATGAGTGAATTAATGACAGAGTAAGTGGGTGATTAAGTAAATGAATGAGTAAGTGAGTAAATGAGTAAATGAATGAGTGAATGAATAAGTGAGTAAATGAGGGAATGAATTTGTAGAGCTGGGCTCTGATGTCCTTCACATATTCCGGTTCCTTCCGACCTCCTAAAATATGCAAAAAGACGGATCGGCGGCTTTCCGTTGCCCCAGGTGTGTGTGAGTAAACTGTGTGCCAGCTACCTTCCGATGACTGGCGCCTGACCCACCACAACACTAACCAGGCTGGTAAAAGAATTAAACTTCCACATTAACATTCTGTTGTGATTACCAGTCCTGCACTGGTTCCTCCGGGCTCGGTCTTATCAGCCGGCTGCAGACGTCCTTACCGGCGACCGAAAGCCCTCACATAATTACACACAAGCTCACGATTGTAAAGAGGAGCGTCCGCGGGGGGTTCGGACCGCCGTCTCTGCACACGCTGGCGTCTGTACAAACCGGGGTGTGTGACTGGTCCGGATCCAAAGCCTGGCTGGAGTCTCGTGTTCTGGTGGTGTGTGATTACGGAGGTCTACAGGACTAAAAGTCCAAAATGCAGGAATTTTTGCCCTTAACCTCTGGGGTTCTTGGCTCGATGCCGTTTTCATCTGGAGTGGAACACTGGAGCTGAACACTTGACCCAGGAGGAAGCGTCTGTGTGATAAACGGGTAATAAATAAATCAGGATCCGGGCGGAGCACTGGACGCAGTGCCAGCGCTGATAGAATACATATATTTAACTCACAGACAGGGATTATTTAAAGAGGAATCAAAGCCACTATAAAATGCAAGCAGAACCCAAACTCCTCATGGACGGAGACTGGAGGGAGGTTCGATCATGTCAGCGGCTGAGGTTTTAGGACCTCACTGAACCACAGTGAGAGCTCTCCAAATGGCAGACAATTGAAACAGTAGTGAATCTACTCAGTCGATGATAAACCGCTTTAATTTCTACATCAATTCCAGACATATAGGGGATAGGGGGGTCATGGAGTTGGGTTAAGGATCAGAGGTTAGGGTTTATGGACTAGAGTTAGGGTTTAGGATATAAGAGTTAGGGTTTAGAGACTAGGGATAGGAGTCAGGGTGTAGAGATTAGGGTTTATGGGCTAGGATTAGGGTTTAGGGTGTAGTGGTTAGAGTTTAGGAGCTAGGATTAGGGTTTAGGGGCTGGGGATAAGGGTGAAGAGGTTGGTGTAGGTGTTGTAGGGGCTGGGATTAGGGGTTAAGGTTTAAGGGCTAAAGGATGGAGTTAGGGTTTAGGAGTTAGGGGCTAGAATTAGGGGCTAGGGTTAGGGTTTAGGGGCTAGAATTAGGGTTTGGGGTTGGTACTAGGATTAGAAGTTAGGGCTTAACGGCTAGAAGTAGGGGTTAGAGGCTAGTATTAGAGTTTAGGGGCTAAGGATAGGGGTCAGGGTGTAGAGGTTGGAGTTCAGGGGCTAGAATTAGGAGTAAGGGATCAGGGGTTAGGCTTTCGGAGATAGAGTTAGGGGTTAGGAATCAGGGGTTAGGGGCTAAAGTTAAAGGTTAAGGATCAGGGGTTAGGGTTTAGGAGCTAGGATTAGGGGTTAGGATTAGAGGTTAGGGTGTAGTAGTTAGAGTTTAAGAGCTAGGATCAGGGGTTAGGGTTTAGGGGGTAGAATTAGGGGTTAGGGCTAGGATTAGGGGTCAGTTTGTAGAGGTTGGTGTTTAGGGGATAGGATTAGAGTTTAGGGGCTAGGATTAGGGGTCAGGAATCAGGGTTTAGGAGCTAGAATTAGGGGTTAAGGATCAGGATTATGGCTTAGGGGCTAGAATTAGGGATTAGGGTTTAGATATTAAGGGCTAGGATTAGGGTTTAGGAATTAGAGTTAAGGAATTAGGGGTTAAGGATCAGGGGTTAGAGTTTAGGGGCTAGAATTAAGGGTTAGGGGTTGGTGCTAGGATTAGGAATTTTAGGTTATGAATTAGGGTTTAAGGGATAGAGTTTATTAATTAGAGGTTAGGATTTAGTGTTTACGGAGCTTTTATCAGTCAAATAAAGGGCAGTGAGAAAGAATAAAGCACATATTAAAGCACATATATTCTTTTTATTGCATTTTTAAAGCAAACGTGTCGACTTTTGTGGGACCGGGGTTTGTAAACAATATTAGATACTATTAGCAGACTAAAAACATTTTGGCCGCTAACATTTTGTTAACACGCTAACACGCCAACAGGGATGGAGGGTGAAAAAAATGGACGATTTGTTGGTGCTCTGTAACGTAAATGCAGGGTTAAAGTGCGCGACAATAAGCTGCAATTACCTTCAAATTCCTAAAACCATCCGTGCAAAAACGTGTGGAGAACTGAAGACGTTTTTCAGGAGAGAAAATCAGCGTTTATTTTCTCACATCTCAGAAACGTCGACTTCTCTCAGAATCACATTTTCGGCTGTTATTTTGGAAGTGAAGGTGCGACTTGGCAGCTTTTCCGGTGTGGATTTCTCACTTCTTCGTCACGTCTACACGTATGACTGAGCGAAGATCGACCAGCGATGCTTAACCCTCTCTCTGAAGAGCAGCGCAGGGAAGATCAGGTCCGGTTTGGGTCAAGGCCGGACAGGGACGTGGGTCGTCACCGTGATGGATGGCGTTCGTCCCGCCTGTTATTTCGAAGGTCCTGGAAGACCCGTTGTGAGCGGCATTCGAGGGGAATGAAGCACGAGCGCGGGTCGAATAGACAGTTCTATTGCAGGACTGGCATGTCAGTGATGGTCAGTCATTAATCAAAGTCAGGGTAGGAGGGCTGGATTGAAAAAAAAAAGGGGTTAGAGGGGGGTTCTTTTTTATCACTGGACCCTGGACAGGGTGCCAATCTATCACAGGGCAGGAGAAATGACCACCCCACTCCCCAGATATAGGCAATCTTGTCTGTGTGGCCGCTTGACCAGCTGATAGCCAACAATGTTGGCCAATCATTGAATATGAGGATTTCCTGTGGTATCTGGTACCAGGACTTTTCAACTCCTGGATGCAACTCAGGTAAACAACTCCTCAGCATCCGGGCAAAACAGGAATTCATCGGACCAGGCAAGATTCCAAAGCGTGTGCCCATTGTAGGTGGATTCAATGGTGAACAATCCATCACCCCCCCACAGACACAGCCAATCATGTCTGCGTAGACGCCCGGCCGAACAGGTTTTCTGCACCTTTGCTGACTTTGCTCAATACAGCCCTCCAAAATAATAATAAATAAATAAATAAAATCTCCATAATTTAGCAAGGCAACCCAACGCTTATTGCTAGTCTCACCGCATCCATGTTTCCGCTGACGCCAGCGTAAAAGCTGCAGCCGCTAATGAATCCTAACGCACGGGCGAGGACGTGGAACCGAGGTGTGTACAGATCAGCCTCCTGATGAGAATGCAGCGGTTCGGCGCCGCCGGGGCGATCTGTTCTAATCAAATAGTACAGAGCACCCTGATGCGTTACAGTGAAAAATGAAAGCCTGACAAGTGTGTGTTTGTGTGAGTGTGTGTGTGTGTGTGTGTGTGCGTGTGTAGCAAGGTTGTGGACTCGGTGGCAATAACTCCATGGCTATTATCGGAGTGTCGAGTGGTGTGGACGGCCCGCACAGCCTTGGATGAAAAGGAATCTGTCAGGGTCACTTCCACTTTGTTCGTCCATTTGAGCAGAAATGAAGTGATAAAAAAGCTCGGTATTTTAGAAGACTCGAGGACGGAGGCGGCCGTACTCATCCTGCTTCAGGTGCCTCGTGGAAATGGAGTGCCATCGTCACACTACCGTAATTTGGTGGCATTTTGGTTACTCATTTAACACTTCAGTGTTAGAAGGGAGCATTCAGGTTTTAGAACAGACTAGTAATAGTGAGAAGTGCTTAGAAACAGCGTTAACAGTCTCGAATGCCACTAGTTCAGATGTAGAGCTCTCGACTCCGGAATTAGAGCCCTCACAGCGGGGCGACTGGGTGACGTTTCTGAGACATAGCCCTAACATTTCAGGTCCATGTGTCAGACAGGTTTTCCCTACTTAGCAACACAACCGCTGAAAAGCCTGTACATAAATACCTGTGGTATCTGGTAGAAGGACTGTACCAGGGCGGCAGGTTTACCAACTCCTGGACACTGTGAGGTGGACCGTACTACGACTCCTTATCATTTAGGTCAGCGGTCCCAAACCTTTTTTTGCACCTGGACCTGTTTTATATAAGATATAATTTCACGGACCAGCGGGGGCAGGAGGATTTAAAATAAAATTATATGATGAGCATAATTAAAACCACAAAGTGCAATGATGGAAAATCAGTGAGAACTTTTTCAATGCAACGAGACACTCCCACCTAGGGGTGATAGGAGACCATGACACCCGAAGTGTGTTCCTTATGTCCAGTCTACTCCCGCTTCACAAAGATAGATGTTGGGAATGGAAGCAGTGTTTCATTGCTTTTGTAACGATCTTTTATTATTTATTCTTTCTGTGCAACCCGGTAATAAATGACCCAAGAACCGGTACTGGTCCGTGGTCCGTGGTGGTTGAGGACCACTGATCTAGGTGACCAGATTTTCGTGTGCCCATTGTAGGTGCTCCTGTAGGTGCTGCCAGCTTTTTTCACTAGGAAACACTGGACGCAAGGCTGGACTATCCAGAACAGGATGGCAATCCAGAATGCCATTATTCGTCTGGAAGCTGGGTCAGCGCCCCTGAAACCGAGAGGGAGAGCTGGGATTCGAACACTCAACCTTTCAATTGATAGCTCAAAGCTCTACCCACTAGACTACCACTGACCCATCCATCGCAGGACTTCAGCTATTCTACCCTCAGAAAGCCAGTCATGTCTGTGTAGACGCCCAGTCGACTGGGATTGAGACTGAACCCTAGATTTCAGCTGTAGTGGGCTGGCGTGATAGACCGCTGCGCCACATGAGCGCCTTGGCCGTTGTGTATTTATTTCTATTTATTTTACATAAAAAAATAAATATCTGATTGACAATGGCGGTAACAATCAAGCAATAAAGAGGACTGGTGTTGTGTAAGTGGTGCACAGATTCCCTTTTTGTTCCAACGTCTTATTATTTGGTCTTTTTAAAAAAGAAGAGACGGTTGAACTAAACAGACGGATTTTTAATATTTTCAGATTTTTTTGTAATCATGGTCCGTCTGAGCACTTCTGAGTTGTTTTTAACCATCTACACAAGCACAGGGCGACCAAAGCGCGTTCTGAATAGCTTAATTCATTACTGGTATCCATCAAGGCCGCTGAGAAAATTGAGTTCCTGTGAAGAATTAAGTGCGTTCATTTTTTTCGGCTTTTTATGCCTTCCGATCCATTCAGCGTGAGGAATTATGTAGCACATGCCAATTACATCTGGATGAAAAACATTTGGCGAGGCAGTCATGCATTTTAAATTCGCTCGATGATCAGGTTCATCAGCTTGTGCTACGAGTGCGGCGTTTATTCCCAACTCATCAGGTCGCCGGGCTTCGTTCGTGCGATATCGATCCTGTTTAATTACAAATTCAGCAGTTTATTCGTTTCTGCTGCTCCAGATCCAGACTCAGAAATATAGAAACCAAGCGGGTAGTTTCAGAAGGTCAGTGGACTCATGTCTATAGTCTCTTTCTTTACATCCTGCTGAAAGAAGATGGCTCAGGGTCACCCGAGTATTATGTTACCAAGGTCTGATTTATCATTTTTCTGTAGTCTGAACTGGACGTGGGAGCAATGGATAGAGCACGACTGGTCAAACAGTCCTGTTTTCTCCAAGATTACATGGATGAGAGTGCATGACCATTCAGAGGAAGAGATGGCACCAGGAACCTTATAGGACGCCCCACCCTTCCCGCCATTAGAGCTTGAAAGACCTGCTTGTAAAATCGTGGTACCACAGGGCTCAGACTCCGATTTGGGAGTCCATGCCTGGAAAATTAGGCAGTCATGCATCATAGATGGATGAATAAATGGACGAACGGACGGATGGATGGATATAGATAGATGGTTATAGATGGCTGGCTGGCTGGCTGGCTGGCTGGCTGGCTGGCTGGCTGGCTGGCTGGCTGGCTGGATGGATGGATGGATGGATGGATGGATGGATGGATGGATGGATGGATGGATGGATAGATAGATAGATAGATAGATAGATAGATAGATAGATAGATAGATAGATAGATAGATAGATAGATAGATAGATAGATAGATAGATAGATAGATAGATAGACAGACAGACAGACAGATAGATAGAGGTAGATGGATGGATGGATGGATTTGATAAATAGATTTGATGGCAAATACGAATGATTCCAATTCAGTTGTTGATGCAGATCCCGCTCAAATAGACCAAGGAGGAAGGGAGGAAGGAGGAAGCCTACCATCAGTTTACCAAAATCAAGCAATACCCAGATGTATACCTTCATCATGGATTCATCAAATATCCCATGAGCAAGAACAGTAGAAAGGGTGTCCCAATACTTTTGTTCATACTGTGTATTTATGTGTGTGTATGAAGTTCTGGCACATTCTCACCTTCCAGTATCAATCCATCAGATAAAAACAGAAATAAATCCCCTCTGGAGGTGAATCTAAACTAAATAAAACTGCGGTTCATGATTTATTCATGTCAGTCCGTCCAGTTCAGGAACTCTGGTGTCTGGGGTCAGATGGAACTCACCTGAAAGTCATCTGGAACACTTGGCCCAGGTTGAGCTCCTGGGTTTTGTTGTTGTAGCCGTGCAGCATTTCGCTGAAGAGGGTTTCGTTGTAGCGAGCGTCCCGCCTCGGGCACTTGGGTCCTTCACAGTTGTCGGCCAGGAGAAGGCAGGAGCGGCCGTCTGCTGCCAGCTTGTATTCCTGTACACAGCTGAGTGCCCACACACACACACACACACAGAGGGAAAGAAATGTATGACTTGGACTTGTTTACCGCAGGTCTGGGTGCACATCAACCTTCCAAAACTGTTGTTCCACAAACAACCTAATTTTATACACAACAGTTTCGGGAAGTCCCCCTTTGCCAAAGGAAGCTCCATAAAAACAAAGCCTGAACAGAGCCCTGACTTCTGCCTCAATCAACAGCTTTGGAATAATCAGTGCCCGCTCTTTGGATTGAAGGGGCACAAATTCCCACACGCAAACACAAAGTCTTGAGAGGTGAGAAGCCTCCTCAGATCTAACTCGAGGTCACCTAGAAGTCACTCTATTTCAATACCCTATAGTGCATGTTCATACCCAAAATCTTCTGAATGTGTGTAGATGTGTGGACGTTCTCACCCGCAGAACATGAGCACGTTGCTGGACGCGGGGTCGTCCGGCATGGACACGAGCTGCTGAAGGCACAACTGCTCGCAGCCGCCGTTAAAGCCGTCCGTACAGTCTGTACCCAGAGAGTAGTCATAGCAACCCGATCCATCCTTCATCGGCCGCAAACCTTCGGGGCACTGTACAGGAGACACAAAGAGAGAAACGGGTCATGTGTGATGCTTGTTACTAGGCGACCGTAAAAAAGAACAAAAGGCTGGTACTTGGGAGGGCGCGTGTTTTTACCGAGTTGACATTATGAGGTGTACTTTAAAGCTCCTGGTTCTGGGATACAAAGAAAACCACAGATATCAGCATTTTAAAACTTTTAAAGAAAAAAGAAAAAAAAGTCTTAAAACTGATCACAAGTTCTAAGTTTGGCACAGGTGGCACAGCTGAGTGGGTGTCACATAGCAACATGGGACCTAGGGACCTGGGTTCGATCCTCTCCTCCTGTCCCTGTCTGCAAGGGGTTCAGCATGTTCTTCTTTGTTCTTCTTCATTTTAAACATGGACAACAACACAAAAGGTTTTTCCTGTGCACAAACCTACTTATTTTTATTCGGGCCTTGGGAGCAGCACTGAGAGCGCACTGACAAGTGCACCTTTCAATAGCTGGGCTGGTTGTCCACCCTCCAAATGGACACAGCCTGAGTTTCATGGCTACCACTGCTTTGCCAAATAGATTTAACTGGTTGACTGAAAGTGTCAGACAGCCTTGTTTAAATAAATAAATAAATAAATAACGATAATAATTAATATATATTTTTTAATAATGTGACGCTGATACTTGTCCTTTGTGTAAAATAACTTGCTTTGTTTGATGTTGGCATGGTAGCTCGGTGGGTAGCACTCTAGAGGCGGTCTGGGTCCTTTCTGTGTGAAGTGTGCATGTTCTCCCCATGTCTTCTTGCAATGCTATCCAAACAAACAGGAGCTAGGATCAAATGGCAAAGGCAAGGGCAAACCAAAATAGTCTCCAACAAATGTTCCCCAGATTCTTTCTTATATGCACAGAGCATTAGCCCTCAACAAGGATCAGCTGTGGGTCCTTAACAAGAGACCAATCATACCGAGGGGGCGTTGGCCCGTCACTGAAAACAAACACTCCTCCACCATGTGCTCCTGGAAAGGTGGGCGTGGCAGGTGCACAGGAGCTCCAGCAGGAGCCCACAAAGGCCACACATGAATTTAAAAATCAGAAGGGGTGTCCCGATACTTTTGTCCGTATTGCTTATGCTATAAAACACTTTACTGCTGGATGAAAACACAACCAGGAGCTTCTCAGAGGAGCAGATATTAAGAAGCAGGAGCCTGAATAAGGAAGTGATTCGAGTCGTTATTATCTGGCTTGTTGACGCTGATGTTATGAAAGTTTATAACCTGCTTTAGCCACGAGCAGTTTCCTCACAGAGGCGGCTGCACAGACGGAGACGAGGTTCCTATTTTTATTTTAATATTAAACCTCACAAGCACTTTTCAAACATTCTGCATTATTTATACACAGTCAAAGCAATAAAACACACACATAACATATTACAGTTCAGCAGAACACACAGGGGTACTGGGACACCCCTGATATATATATACAGTGTATCACAAAAGTGAGTACACCCCTCACATTTCTGCAGATATTTAAGTATATCTTTTCATGGGACAACACTGACAAAATGACACTTTGACACAATGAAAAGTAGTCTGTGTGCAGCTTATATAACAGTGTAAATTTATTCTTCCCTTAAAATAACTCAATATACAGCCATTAATGTCTAAACCACCGGCAACAAAAGTGAGTACACCCCTAAGAGACTACACCCCTAAATGTCCAAATTGAGCACTGCTTGTCATTTTCCCTCCAAAATGTCATGTGATTTGTTAGTGTTACTAGGTCTCAGGTGTGCATAGGGAGCAGGTGTGTTCAATTTAGTAGTACAGCTCTCACACTCTCTCATACTGGTCACTGAAAGTTCCAACATGGCACCTCATGACAAAGAACTCTCTGAGGATCTTAAAAGACGAATTGTTGCGCTACATGAAGATGGCCAAGGCTACAAGAAGATTGCCAACACCCTGAAACTGAGCTGCAGCACAGTGGCCAAGATCATCCAGCGTTTTAAAAGAGCAGGGTCCACTCAGAACAGACCTCGCATTGGTCGTCCAAAGAAGCTGAGTGCACGTGCTCAGTGTCACATCCAACTGCTGTCTTTGAAAGATAGGCGCAGGAGTGCTGTCAGCATTGCTGCAGAGATTGAAAAGGTGGGGGGTCAGCCTGTCAGTGCTCAGACCATACGCCGCACACTACATCAAATTGGTCTGCATGGCTGTCACCCCAGAAGGAAGCCTCTTCTCAAGTCTCTACACAAGAAAGCCCGCAAACAGTTTGCTGAAGACATGTCAACAAAGGACATGGATTACTGGAACCATGTCCTATGGTCTGATGAGACCAAGATTAATTTGTTTGGTTCAGATGGTCTCAAGCATGTGTGGCGGCAATCAGGTGAGGAGTACAAAGATAAGTGTGTCATGCCTACAGTCAAGCCTGGTGGTGGGAATGCCATGGTCTGGGGCTGCATGAGTGCAGCAGGTGTTGGGGAGTTACATTTCATTGAGGGACACATGAACTCCAATATGTACTGTGAAATACTGAAGCAGAGCATGATCCCCTCCTTCCGGAAACTGGGTCGCAGGGCAGTGTTCCAGCATGATAATGACCCCAAACACACCTCTAAGACAACCACTGCTTTATTGAAGAGGCTGAGGGTAAAGGTGATGGACTGGCCAAGCATGTCTCCAGACCTAAACCCAATAGAACATCCTCAAGCGGAAGGTGGAGGAGCGCAAAGTCTCGAATATCCGCCAGCTCCGTGATGTCGTCATGGAGGAGTGGAAAAGCATTCCAGTGGCAACCTGTGAAGCTCTGGTAAACTCCATGCCCAGGAGAGTTAAGGCAGTTCTGGGAAATAATAGTGGCCACACAAAATATTGACACTTCAGGAACTTTCACTAAGGGGTGTACTCACTTTTGTTGCCGGTGGTTTAGACATTAATGGCTGTATATTGAGTTATTTTGAGGGAAGAATAAATTTACACTGTTATATAAGCTGCACACAGACTACTTTTCATTGTGTCAAAGTGTCATTTTGTCAGTGTTGTCCCATGAAAAGATATACTTAAATATCTGCAGAAATGTGAGGGGTGTACTCACTTTTGTGATACACTGTATATATATTTTTTTTTAATTCATGCATGTTGTTTTGTGTTTTAGCCACAACATTTGCTAACAATTGTAATAAATCCCTTACATAAAGGCAATGATGCGTCTAACTTATTTGCAGCTACAGTTTATACAGTTTAGGGAAGGTCTCAATGTTTCAGCACAAATCAGGATCTGTAAAGACGTCAAGAAAAGCTCAGTTTAAAGAAACCCCAGTGTCCTCAGCGCTACTTAACAGCTCTGAGATGAACTGGAACATCATTTGAGACTTTGCAACCATATAGATGCTCTTTTGACTGAATGGGCACAAATTCCCACAGACATACAGACATTCAAAGTCTTGTGAGAAGCTTCTCAGAAGAGCGGCGGCTGTTATAGCTCAGTTTAAAGAAACCCCAGTGTCCTCAGCACCAATCAACAGCTCTGACTGAATGGGCACAAATTCCCACAGACATTCAAAGTCTTGCAAGAAGCTTCTCAGAAGAGATGCGGCTGTTATAGTTGAAAAGATCACACAGAGGTCACTCTAGTTCAGTCCAGCAAGCTAATGGTGAAGTATCCAAACATGTATATAGTGCATCATGGTTTTGGACTGGTTTTAATCTCATACAGGTATAAATCACCAGTGAAAGTAATTCACAACCTGTCCTAACTTTTCTGAAATGAACATTTGTACACTGTGGTCTATTTTATCCACCGTAAATGTGACCCGTGTTCTCTGTAATAAAGAAAATTAAACAGGGACCAGGATAATATCGGGCGGTGGGTTCGGTGGGGGATTTGGGGGGGGGGGGTGAATAAGTAGTGCTCAGAGCCTCCGGGGTTTAATCCGCCTCTGTGCTCAGACTCATTAATCACTCTAATCAGCTCCTGCTTTTTAATCAAGAAACTTGCAATTAGCAAGCAGATTTGGTCCTAATGAAGAAGAATGGGTGGCAAAGCAGCACAGCTGGTGACGTGGGAGTCGTAAAGCAGCCGGGGTCTTGGGGGACTCGAACCTCTCCTCTGGTCTGTCCTCTGGTCCGACTGGGTTTGAATCTCGTTTCTGGGCCGGGAGTGGTTCGGCATGACCGCAAGCTCTGGTAAGGACATAGGGTTAGGGTTTGGGTTAGGGTTTGGGGTTAGGGTAGGTTCCCTAAGTTCACAACATGACAACATGGGACATAGGACCCGGGTTCAATAGTCACCCTCTGTCACATGGGTTTCCTGTGGGTACTCCAGTTTTTCTACACCTCCCAGAACATACAGAAGATAAACTGGATGCTCTACATTGCTCCTAGATGTACAGTAGGTGAGTGAGTGTGTAGGCTAGGCTGGCACCCCATCCAAAGTGTATTCCATATCTCAAAGCATCGCACACTGACACACACACATAATTACACATACACACACACCCACTCATAAAATCACACTGTCATGGTTTGAAGTACTGGGGGTGTTAAGGGGCTGACCCTCCTAATTAACACTAGGACCCCCCCCCCAAAAAAAAAAAGGAGGGGAGAGGTCTGACTAAAACCCTGACTAGGGGTCTGACTAAAGGTCTGACTCTCCTAATTAATACTAGGACCCCCCAAAAAAGGGTAAAAGCAACAGTTTGAGACGTGTGGGGGTCGTTAGCCTAACTAGCTGATGTTAGTGTTAATCAATACACAGCTGACACAATGTAATTCAGCAACTCAGAAAGCAATAAGTGTGTTAAACAGCTAGTTAGCTCCTCACATTAGCATACAGTGACTCCTCTGGTTTGCACAACTCAACCTTAATGAAGACGTGGGCAGTAATGGGAGTAGAAAGAGGTATGGCTCACTTTAATAGTCTGAAATCGTATCTGTCCATGATGGAATGAATATGGGAAATATATACACACATACACACAATGTAGAGTAATCCACCTGCTGGTATGGTCTTTAGGGAGGTAGGAGAAACAAAAGTACCTGAAAGTTCCTCCGCAAATAGGGGACGATCGTTCCAAACTGAATTTGGGATCAAGACAAGTGTGGCATCGGGATGACCTGTTGCGTTTCTATTTAGCGACGGATCTTTAAAGAGGCGCAGGATTATTTCTAACCTTTCTAAATCTCTTTATTCCCCCACAAATCAGCTTTTAGGTCACCAATTCCTTTAAGCCCTCCGGTAACTGGCGCAATTAACCTGCCGTGCATTTCTTGCCAACTCTTTAAAAACCAATTAAACCAAAGTATTAACACACACAAACCTCGAAACTACCCCGTTGTTCCTCCTCTAACACTTCTTTCACATTTTCCATAAAACCAGAGACACTTTTGCAATAAGATAATCTCCATCCGATAATATTGTTTTATTAAACTATTAAGGAACAGGAAATTGAAACTTTGTTGATGTTAAACATAGCGCACGCAGTAATATGTGCCGGGACTTTTGCTTTGCGATTGTAATCAGTGCGCACCCAAGCCGAGGGACGCGACATTAACACATCCTTCAATATTAACACAATATGAGCTCATTATTGCGTCTGCTAATAGAAAACTTCTAGCTGGAAGAATGAATCCAGTGCGTGAAGTACACACTCGTGATCTAGCAGTTCTGATCCCATCGATCAGCGTCTACTAAACCACAGAGGCAATTAACAGAACCATTAGCGCATGATTAAAATATAGACAAACTGACGTCTCGCATATTCGCTGTAATAAATTTTTATTTACTATTAAGCAGAAGTTGAGAAGCGATCTCCTCTAACTGAGTCACATTCCTTTACATCATTACAATAAATAAATAAATAAGAAATACAGGGCAGGGTAAAGCATACGTACACAAGTGGGCCGACGTTAAGATTCACTGTATGGACAAAAGTATTGGGACACTTCTTTAAATTATTGAATTCATGTGATTCAGCCACACCAATTGCTAACATCCATCCTTCCTTCCTTCCATCCATCCTTCCTTCCATCCATCCATCCTTCCTTCTTCCTTCCTTCCATCCATCCTTCCATCCATCCATCCTTCCTTCCATCCATCCTTCCTTCTTCCTTCCTTCCATCCATCCTTCCATCCATCCATCCATCCTTCCTTCCATCCATCCTTCCTTCTTCCTTCCTTCCATCCATCCTTCCTTCCATCCATCCTTCCTTCTTCCTTCCTTCCATCCATCCTTCCATCCATCCATCCATCCTTCCATCCATCCATCCTTCCTTCTTCCATCCTTCTTCCATCCTTCCATCCATCCCTCCTTCTTCCTTCCTTCCTTCCATCCTTCCTTCCATCCATCCTTCCTTCTTCCTTCCATCCATCCTTCCATCCATCCATCCTTCCTTCTTCCATCCTTCCATCCATCCTTCCATCCATCCCTCCTTCTTCCTTCCTTCCATCCATCCTTCCATCCATCCCTCCTTCTTCCTTCCATCCATCCTTCCTTCTTCCTTCCTTCCATCCATCCTTCCTTCCATCCATCCATCCATTCTTCCTTCTTCCATCCATCCATCCATCCTTCCTTCCTTCCTTCCATCCATCCTTCCATCCATCCATCCATCCTTCCTTCTTCCATCCATCCTTCCTTCCTTCCTTCCTTCCTTCCTTCTTCCTTTCTTCCCTCCTTCCTCCTTTTTCCTTCCTTCCTTCCTTCCTTCCATCCATCCATATTTACATGTATGTGTATATACAGTGTATCACAAAAGTGAGTACACCCCTCACATTTCTGCAGATATTTAAGTATATCTTTTCATGGGACAACACTGACAAAATGACACTTTGACACAATGAAAAGTAGTCTGTGTGCAGCTTATATAACAGTGTAAATTTATTCTTCCCTCAAAATAACTCAATATACAGCCATTAATGTCTAAACCACCGGCAACAAAAGTGAGTACATCCCTTAGTGAAAGTTCCTGAAGTGTCAATATTTTGTGTGGCCACCATTATTTCCCAGAACTGCCTTAACTCTCCTGGGCATGGAGTTTACCAGAGCTTCACAGGTTGCCACTGGAATGCTTTTCCACTCCTCCATGACGACATCACAGAGCTGGCGGATATTCGAGACTTTGCGCTCCTCCACCTTCCGCTTGAGGATGCCCCAAAGATGTTCTATTGGGTTTAGGTCTGGATACATGCTTGGCCAGTCCATCACCTTTACCCTCAGCCTCTTCAATAAAGCAGTGGTCGTCTTAGAGGTGTGTTTGGGGTCATTATCATGCTGGAACACTGCCCTGCGACCCAGTTTCCGGAGGGAGGGGATCATGCTTTGCTCAGTATTTCACAGTACATATTGGAGTTCATGTGTCCCTCAATGAAATGTAACTCCCCAACACCTGCTGCACTCATGCAGCCCCAGACCATGGCATTCCCACCACCATGCTTGACTGTAGGCATGACACACTTATCTTTGTACTCCTCACCTGATTGCCGCCACACATGCTTGAGACCATCTGAACCAAACAAATTAATCTTGGTCTCATCAGACCATAGGACATGGTTCCAGTAATCCATGTCCTTTGTTGACATGTCTTCAGCAAACTGTTTGCGGGCTTTCTTGTGTAGAGACTTCAGAAGAGGCTTCCTTCTGGGGTGACAGCCATGCAGACCAATTTGATGTAGTGTGCGGCGAATGGTCTGAGCACTGACAGGCTGACCCCCCACCTTTTCAATCTCTGCAGCAATGCTGACAGCACTCCTGCGGCCTATCTTTCAAAGACAGCAGTTGGATGTGACGCTGAGCACGTGCACTCAGCTTCTTTGGACGACCAACGCGAGGTCTGTTCTGAGTGGACCCTGCTCTTTTAAAACGCTGGATGATCTTGGCCACTGTGCTGCAGCTCAGTTTCAGGGTGTTGGCAATCTTCTTGTAGCCTTGGCCATCTTCATGTAGCGCAACAATTCGTCTTTTAAGATCCTCAGAGAGTTCTTTGCCATGAGGTGCCATGTTGGAACTTTCAGTGACCAGTATGAGAGAGTGTGAGAGCTGTACTACTAAATTGAACACACCTGCTCCCTATGCACACCTGAGACCTAGTAACACTAACAAATCACATGACATTTTGGAGGGAAAATGACAAGCAGTGCTCAATTTGGACATTTAGGGGTGTAGTCTCTTAGGGGTGTACTCACTTTTGTTGCCGGTGGTTTAGACATTAATGGCTGTATATTGAGTTATTTTGAGGGAAGAATAAATTTACACTGTTATATAAGCTGCACACAGACTACTTTTAATTGTGTCAAAGTGTCATTTTGTCAGTGTTGTCCCATGAAAAGATATACTTAAATATCTGCAGAAATGTGAGGGGTGTACTCACTTTTGTGATACACTGTACATGTTTATGATTTAGAAAAATCTTGATAATGCACTCGGCTGCACACAGACCTGTCTCAGTTTGGTCGTCCCGCTTTATCGGCAGCTATGAACGTGCTTTACGGCGTCGCAATCGCGGTGTGAAATCAATGCCACATAAATGCCAAGTGGGAGCACAAATGTCATGCTAAATATATGAGTAGCAGGACGGAAGCGGCCCGTAGGGACGAAGAGCAGATGGAGTTGTGACATTTGCAAAGTTTGGCTAACAATTAAAGTGATTCATTTGGTGCAGGTTGGTTATAATTAATGCATGCGTTTTTATTCTGGCATTTATATCGATGTGCAGAGGACACAGTGACGAACGGCAGGTGGATCAGCGTTCGGGCGGCGGGTTCAATCCTCCAGACTCCAGTGTGAGGGTTTCATTTATTTAAGAACAGTGGCGGTGCTCTCTGTTTGATGGCCGTGTTCGCTTAAAGGTCACTTTGACCTTTGTCAGTGTTGGTGACATTTTTTCCAATAAAGCTACTCGGGCGGTGACTCAAGGCTTCTTATAATGGCTAGTGAAAATAGTAACCGTACCAGAGACGGTCAGTCAGACATTACTGGTGAGTCTATTCATAACGATATATGACCTATACGGCGCTATGAGTTTAAATTAGAAATCTAATAACATGTAATTTGCTTTAATAGAGTTCTCCAGGTGCTTTCTGTATTATTATGGCTCCACCACTGTACTTAACACCATATTTAACACTTCTTACTGTAAAATAAAGCCTTTCTTCATTTTTCCTCCAGACATAAATCCATGCAGATTAATCTATACAGTGAAAGTTGACTCATGAGACTATATTGCTGTATAGGTGTTCTCAATTCTGCCATTTCTATGTGTGAGCTTATTATTTCGGTCATCACCAACATCTACTGACCATTTTTAAGAATAGTAAGAACCTAGAAAGACCCAGTTGAAGTGGTTTGGGCATCTCACAAGACGTTCAGGCATTTCCAATGGACAGAAACCACCGTACTGATCTGGACCCCAATGGACATACTATATCTTACAGCTGGCTCAGAGGTACCAAGTGAATCTGTGGCAGAAGATTGGGCTGATCTTGCCAAGCCCCTCATGGTGAGATTCTAAAAGAAAACAAGATTGGAGTTGCATGGCTGGCACAGTCCACTAGCTGACTTCTACTGAGATCTGGAGATCCAGAGTTTGAATCTCAGTGTTGCTATTGGCCGATCGAGTGTTTGCACGGACTTGATTTCTGGGGATCGAGTCAGTGCGCTCACAGTGCCGGTCCCAAGCCCGGATAGAAATAAGAGGATTGCATTAGGAAGGGCTTCCTTTGGCCCATGCTGGTCAAGGAACTGGACTAGTAATTAAAAGGTTCCTGGTCGCCACTGTCGGGCCCCTGAGCAAAGCTCTGTAAATGTAAATGTCATCTTACTTTTTCTGCTGCTCAGTGGTCCATGGTTTATTATTAAAGAAAAGATCCACATTTCACAGCAACCATTAAATCACACTAATAAACTGAATTATAGAATAAATAGAAGCTACAATACACAGCACAGCTACCTTAATAGTTGAATGTAAACCTAGAACCTCCAGCGATGGTGCGTCCGTGTTTTGACCCCCCTCCACCCCACGTCCACAGGATTGATTGTGAGTTTCCAATCTCAGTTCCCCGTGTTTTTAGCTGCTTTACATTTTGACATCTTGGACATTTTGAGTAAGCGATTGCTAACTGAATTGCCGTAGGACTGAAGGATTGCTAGGACGCCTCATAGAGCAGATTAACCAGTAAACCAGTAAATTGCTAAATACAAACCTAAAATTTGAATTTCACAGCTAATAACATGAGGAAAAGCTCATTTTACGGTCTGTGACATGTTTTTCAACAATGCTGGTGTTTCAGCTGAGTGCAAAGGTTTGCAATCCTCAACAATCATTCCCATTCCTCACTAATGCTTTAGGAACTGACTCTGACATCACACAATGGTGTTTTAGCTGGATGGGGGTGTAAATAAAAAGCTGAACATGTTTGTTTCTCTTTAATTTATAGCCACGCTCTCAGTGTTTAGGGTTTCACTAATGCGTATGCTAATATATCAACAGAGAAACTTTAAATTGACGTGTTTCCCTGATGCATTCAGACACATTTCTTCTAACTCTGGCAGATTTATGGACCAGCGCGTGCTGATGCTTGGTGACAGTTTTAATAACGTTGTGGCTTAAATAAGGATTGTTTTTAATGATTATCTTCATACAAATGCTCAGATTTTATCTTTAACTTCTTAGATTCTGTTCGGAGACAAAATGCATTCAAAAACAAGATGCAATTTCAGCTTAATTAGCGTCGGACGTCTTTTCCGTGTCTAATCATGAAAGCGTTGAAGCATTGAAGCAGCATATTTCAGAATCAATAGTAAACAACATATTGTTCAATTTCCCAGCGGTAACTGACTACAGACACTCCAAACAGCGACCTATTACGGTACAGCGTATGAAGAATACTCTCAAACATTCGATATCCCGCCTGGTTTGTTCTCCCAGATGAAAATCGTTTATTGTTTGTTCTTCTTTTGTCTGTAACCGACAACCTTCTATCTTCTTCCTCCTCAGGTAATTCCGAGTGACCTTCAGAAGCTTTTACCGCTGTCTGTTCCACTCTCTCGGTGTGAATGTGAATGGCTCAGGAGGGATCCGCCACCAAACCACAGCACAGCAGTTCTGCCACGTCTGGAGAACAGTCCAATGAAGGACATACAAGCTCTCTTCGGTCATTACGTCCCTGTATGTGTAATGCCCGTGTTTCCTTTGATCTTTACATACCCGGGATTAAAGTCTCTCTACAAAATTGCCTTTCTTTATCATATTTAAAGGGTTTATACAAATCTGCTAACCAATGCATTTGATGGTGTAGCTCTTTCTTTATGCACTGGTTTGAGTCCACACAATTAAACGTGCATGGAACAGTGAACTCTCGTCAAGGTCAGAAAGAAAACCTAATCTGTCATTTAATACTAGAAGAACATTTGTCTAAACTGAGCATTGGGCGAGTACCAAGTGCAGGATGCTTAACCAAGGCAGAACAATACCATGGCTAGAAAGAAAAGGAATAATGGCTAAATAATCAGGGCAGTTGTAGCCTCGTGGTTAAGGTACTGGACTAGTAATCCAAAGGTCACTGGTTCAAGCTCTACCACCGCCAAGTTGCCACTGCTGGGCTCTTAAGCAAGGCCCTTAACCCTCAATTGCTTAGACAATATAATGTCACAGTGCTGTAAGTCACTTTGGATAAAAAGCATCTGCTAAATGCTGAAAATGTAAATGTAATCAATCAATAAATAAATAAATAAACACACAAAAAAGAGCACACCATAAACTCGAACCTACTAAGGATAGAAAAGACAGTAAAGTCCATTACTGGAACAGGCAGAATTCACAAAACTCCACACAATTGCCCGAAAACATGAAAAATAGGGCAGTTGTAGCCCCAGGTTGCCACTGTTGTGCCCTTAAGCAAGGCCCTTAACCCTCAATTGCTTAGACTGTATACTGTCACGGTGCTGTAAGTCGATTTGGATAAAAAGCATCCGCTAAATGCCAAAAAATGTCAATGTAAATAAAGAGAAATATAAACTGCACCCGCTACTCAATCCACCAATGAACCACCATCCAATCGCTCCGCAGCGAACCACAAAAAAAGCTGACACACCACCACTGGGTACCACTCGTGTCCAGGATAGGTCTGCACACAGTAATGCCATCAAGTCAAACCCATCAGCAACAAGACCGGCATGAAAGTCAGAAATGATCTGAGTTACAGGAACGCTTTTAAAGGGAAGTTAAAGAAGACCAGACTTTTATCCAAGCTGGCTTATGACAAAAAGATGCTGCAAAATGGGTTATACTGTCCACAGTCAAGTGAGCTGTCCACAGTCATATTGTCATGGGCTTTAAGGCAGCTAAGCTACAAAGAAATAACCCATTTACTTACTCATTCACACCTAGGAGTAATATAGTAGTTCTGTTTTATCACCGGTGAACGGTAACTTTATGTTTGCCCTCAGCGTCCACCCTGAACCCTCACCGCTGCCGAATGAAACAGGTCATTTAACCTTTGGACAAATTGACTTGTTATTTCAGCCTGTCAATACCAACGGCACCTCGTTGTGCCTGAAAGGCCACGATTCGTATCGACTAACAATTACGACTTAAAAATAATTGACAATCTTTTATTACAGCCCCCGGTCCGACTTCAGATAGCGGTATTTAATACTGCAGCCGTGATAAACATCAATACATCAGCTTGGGTCAGCTGTGGTCAGGAAATACTTTTATTCTGAATGGCAGTAAGTATAATTCATAAGAACTGTAGTACAAGCTCACCCGAAAATACATCATCTATTAATTCTGCCTCCTGGGGGGTCATATTTTAATTAACGACATCCCTCTATTACACCACCAATAATAATAATAATAATAATAATAATAATAATACAAAAAATAATAATAACAATAATAAATAAGTAAATTAATAATAATAATAATAATATTATTAATAAAAAATAATAATAATAATAATTAGTATTAATAATAATACAATAATAATAATAATAATAATAACAATAATAATAATAAGAAATAAATTAATAATAATAATAATAATAATTATTATTATTATTATTATTATTAAATAAATATTAATAACTAAATACAAAAATAATAATAATAGTAATAATAATAATAATAATAATAATAATTAATAATACTTAATAATAATATTTAATAATAATAATAATAATAATGGGCAACACGATGGCTCAGTTTGTAGCACTGTCACCTCACTTGCTGTTCCCATTCCCAGATGAAGCAGTCCCGGTCCTTTCTGTATGGAGTTTGCATGTTGTTGTTGTTGATGTTATTATTATTATTATTATTATTATTGCAATTATTATCATTACACAGGGTTTTCTTACTAGGTCACTATTTCATTTGTTTATTTTTGTTTGTTATTTATTTATGTTGCAGTACACGTGTGATTAAAATAAAGCCACTATTCCACTGAAACCTGTCATTATAGCTGACAGGGTTAATCGGGAACATAAAGGACTAAACAATGTAAATCAGTTGATTAAAAGCACGGGAGGAAATGACAGCATTTACCCCGTCATTACGCTGATTGGTTGGAGATGTTAATGATAGAGTCGCTGTTACAGCATTGCAGTACGACAGCAGCGTCGCAGCTCGGCATGAAGGCGTCGTTAACTCCCTAATGTGTTGATCATAGCAAGCAGGTGAGCAGAACTTCCATTTGGTTTTAATGGACTTATTTTCTGCAACTGTTACGTTTCAATCAAACCTTTAATTATGGGGTCGTTAGTGAGTAAATCAGCCAAGGAGGACTTTAACCTGTCTGATTTTACTTCACATTGTTAAGAGGAGCTGAGCTAAATTAGTATCAGGAGAAAACAATTATTATTATTATTATTATTATTATTGTTATTATTATATAATCATCAATATTATTATCAGGAGAAAAAATTTATTATTATTATTATTATTATTATTATATCATCATCAATATTATTATCAGGAGAAAACAAGCATTATTATTATTGTTATTAGTATTATTATTATTATTATTATTACTATTAGTATTATTATTATTATTATTATTATTATTACTATTATTATTATTATTATTATTATTATTATTATTATTATTGCTAGTAGTTGTCGTTATAGTAGAATTATTTATTTATTTTTTATTGTTAGCAATCAGTAACAATATTCTGTCATATCGTAAATCGTTTATAATTACAAATCAAAATCCTATTTCCAGAAAAGTTGGGACATGCAATAAAAACTAGAATGTGTGATTTGTTAATTCTCTTGAACTTTTATTTTGTAATTGTTAAAATTATAAAATATAATGAAGTTATTTAGTAAAAATATTGAAAATTGTATCTTTATATTTTGGTCAGTTTAATAAAAGTTCAGAAGGATGAAAACATCCCAGATCTTTGGGTTTCTTACATGTCCCAACTTTTTTGGAAGTTGGGTTAGTAGTTCGACTTTTCTCTTTTAACTTCCTGATGATTCACTTAAGTTGTTGTGTGTATTTTATCATTATTTAAAACACTAATTTTAGGGAAGTTCTGTGAACTCGAGCATTTATCCTCCGTACCAGTCCTACAAATCCATCCCTTCTAAAGTCCATTCAGCTGCTGTTCGATTGAGTAGAACAAATGAATTTCTCATATTAGACCGAGCGGTTCCACCAGCATCACTAACACACTGTAGTGCTGAATCAACACCGCCCGCGCCGGAGATCTGCTCAGAGCAATTCGTCTGGGCTCATTAAGCTCGGGCCAAAACATCTGAATAAATCCAGTGTTAGAAACTGTAATCTTTTGCTTTGGTCGGTTTGAAATTGAGATTCATTATTTGTATTAAGTGTTCAGAGTAACAGGCATCATAGTTCTGAAATGAAAAGTTGGTCGTTTAGTAGGAATCAGCGCAGCGTAGTAAAAACTGGACAGAGTGGAATGCAAAATTAATCCAACAAAATATGAAAATGAATGCTTGAAAATATTATTATTATTATTATTATTATTATTATTATTATTATTATTATTGTTACTATTATTATTATTATTATTATTATTATTATTATTGATTTTTAATTATTTATTACTATTATAATAATAATAATAATTATTATTATTACTATTATTATTATTATTACTATTATTGTTATTGATTTTTTTTATTATTATTATTATTATTATTGATTTTTATTATTTATTATATTATTAGTATTGTTGTTGTTGTTGTTGTTGTTGTTGTTGTTGTTGTTATTATTATTATCATTATTATTATTATTGTTACTATTATTATTATTATTATCATTATTATTATTGATTTTTAATTATTTATTACTATTATAATAATAATAATTATTATTATTATTATTGTTATTACTATTATTATTATTATTATTACTATTATTGTTATTGATTTTTTAATTATTATTATTATTATAGATTATTTATTATATTATTAGTATTGTTGTTGTTATTATTATTATTATTATTATTATTATTATTATTGATTTTATTATTATTGCAGTAATAGTCATAATAATAATAAGAAGACTGCCGTGTTGCTTGATATAGTGTTCCTGTAAAAACTTGATATGAAACTAGACGGCTTGATGTTGATGAGTTCAGTTTATACCTGGTCGGCTGAGATTACGCCCGACCGCGTTCACTTAGATAAAACGACTTGCCAATTAAATTTTTCTAACTGGTCCCGGTAGTGTTATTACACACCGACATCCTGACAGAAATTACACCGGCGCTGATTAAAACCAACAACATGAAACAATCAGAGCGCCGGATTCACTCTCAATTACACCGTTATCACTCGACTTCTACCGCAAGAGCCGGTCAATAACGCCGATGAGTTACGAGTCATTACGTTCCAGGAGCACGAGGAGGGGAAACGTGGCATCGATGAACCTGGAAACAGTTTCACGTCTCTTTTATAATAAAGCCTCATTATTATAAGTGTTATCATTTGTGATTTATTTATTTATTAAGTTGCAGCACGATCATTTGTACAATTAAGCAGGACGTTCATGCAGGTATGTTTTAAAAGTTTAAGGTTTAATTTCTCTATTATAATTTCCAAGGACTCTTATTTTGACAACAGGTCAGAACGTCACTTTGGTTTTTACTGTAGTTTTTAAAACTCAGGTTTACCGTCCACGTCTCAATCCTTTCATCACTTTAGTCTCACTAAAGTTCATCACACTCCTAGTTACTCCGTGTCCCTTATAATAACACACACCAACAGCGTCTTACTGACCAACTAAAAGTCCATCTACTCATAACCAATATACAGTGTATGTCCAATAAAAAACACCCTATCTGACACAACCATATTTATTTTGTCCGGGCTCGGGACAAGCACTGAGGGTGCACTGACAAGTGTGACTCCTAATGGCTATTCAGCCACCTCAACACCCCCCAACCTGTCCAGATGTGGTCCATGATGTATTTAGATACCCAACTGGCCGATAGCAGAGGGGTGGAATATTTTTTACAGCTCCATCTGAGCATCCTTATCATAAAATGAAATGAAATGAAATAAATAAAATTAAATAAATAAAATTTAAAAAAATAATAAATTAAAATAAAAAATAAACTAAAATAAATAAATTAATTAAAATAATAATAATAAAAAATATTAATATAAACTTTATGCAAAAGTATTTGGACACCTTACCATTAGCTCACTGACGTTACACAAGCGTGTCTTTGACCTGTTCGGTGCCTAGGTGGCGCAATGGGATATTCCACTAGCACACCAGCGTTGGGATTCTGAACTGTCTGAGTTCAGTCTCAGCTGTGCTACTGGTCGGCTGGACGCCCCCTAGCAGAAACAATCGGCAGTGCAGACAGTGCAGCAGACAAAATTGGCCACTAGTTTCCTGTGTGGGAAAAGACCGGATTAAAACGTGGGTGGGGTCTGTGTAAGGACCCTGGTTAGTAGCCCGAGTAGTAGCAGAAGTAAAGGAAAGGAAAAGAACGTGGAGATCAGTGTGTGACTCTCCATGCGCAAGACTGACCTCACGTGCAAATCCACCAAAGTACGGGCAAATAAGAAGGGGTCGATGGACCGTGTTTCGGGCGAATATACCCTCCTCGTACGCAATCAGGGTCTTCAGTAGCGGAAGACTAATTGGCTACGCTAAAATCAGGATAAAAAGCAAGAAAATGCGTAAAAAAATAGCAGTGCGTCCAACCTACTCCGCCCGTCCGTCCTGCGTCACGTCCTGAACGATTTCTCATCGTCCATGAACTTGCACCTGTATTATAAGCTTAGTGTTTACAGGATTACTCCAAACCTGCTTCCCTCACAATTTAAGAAGACAAAGCGTGTCCATTTAGGTGAGGAGTGGATTGAACGTTCCTCACTCCTCACTTTGATGGGTTTTAGAAGTCAGTGGTCAGTACAAAATCAGGTCACGACCTTCCTTTTTTCTCCAGTAAAGCAGAACCATTTTCTGAAGATGCAGCTTCTTTTTGAAGGTAATCCTTTAGAGGCTACAGGGCCGAACTTTTGTGCTAAAATAATTAGCTTTGCACTTTTTGGGGACTTTTGATTGAAGTTTGTAATCCCTTTAGGAGGGCACTCAGACCGGCTTAGTGTTTGGACGTGGCATTAGAGGGCAAATCTCAGAGAAACCAGTGTTAGACTGGATCAAATAAGACCACCAGTATGGTGGGCATAGAATTAATACTATACAGAAGTATTGGGATGCTTCTTCTAATTATTGAATTCACATAAAGCAACAATTGCCACACAAAGCATGTGGACACTAAAAAAAAAAAAAAAATTTATAGTTTTTAATAAATTTATAAAAATAAATAAGTTAAAGAACAAACAACCAGACAAACAAATAAATAAATAAATAAATAATAAATAAAAATAAATAAATAAATAAACAAATAAACAGACAAAAATAAATAAAAACAAATAAATAAAAACAAATAAATAAGTAAACAAATAACTAATTAAATCAATAATAAATAAATAAATAAATACATTAATTAATTAATGAACAAATAAATAGGCAAATAAATAAATTAAACAAATACATAAAAACTGATAAATAAATAAAACAAATAAGTAAAATAAATAAATAAATAAATACACGGATAACTAAGTAAAAAATAACAAATGAAATTAAATCAAATTAAATTAAATTAAATTAAATTAAATATAAAATAAAATAAATAAAATAAATAAAATAAATAAAATAAATAAAATAAAATAAAATAAAATAAAATAAAATAAAATAAAATGAAATAAACCATGCATTCAACCCAAATCTGCTTGGGATTCCTCTGTCTTCATTAAAGACAGTTTTTATTAGTTTTATTAAAGACAGGTTTTTATTAGTGGACAGTTTGTGATTACAGGTCGCTGTTGGCTTTTTGGATGAAGCATCATTTTCCTCTCAGCATTGAGGGGTTTAAGAATCCCAACAACCCTCCTGCACCTGGTACACCACCATCATTAGAATATTACTCTTAAGAGCTCGTACCATGCAGCCGGTGGAATCGAGTCGTCTGTCAGAGACACACTTGAAGTTCTTCCTGCAGCCTCCGTTGTCCCTGGAGCAGTCTCTGACCGGACCGAACGAGGACAGCAGATCATCTACAGTCTCGAAGTAGGTGGACAGCATGGCCTCCTCACTACAGAGGACACAGACAAGAAACATTAGACATAAAACATTAATTATACATTTATAGGTCACTTTAATGGGATACTGAGCAGGACCCTCCTTAGGTGTTGCCCTGATTGCTGTTAGTAAGATGCTTCTGACCCCAGCAAAGGGGTCTGAATACTTTGAAAAAGAGATGTTAGTTTTCATTTTTATTTATTTACTCTAAAGTACGTTTTTGCAAAATCATCATTGTGGATTGTTAAGTACAGACTGATGGGTAAGGGTATCACTTATATAAAATGCACAGTCAAGGGGGTATACATTTCTTTTGCACCCAATAATTTATATTTTTAATATATTAGTTAATAATTCTAATAAATATACTGTACATGTCAATGATTTTGAATCAAAGATCTGTTAAGACGCTCTACAGCATGGTTCGATTATCCTGAACACGTCAAACTTCATTCTGCCGGAGTGAAAGACGAGTTGCATCATCGAACCTCCGAGAGTGTCGCGACAATTACGTCCGCCTCAGAGTGTATATAAACTTCTGACTCCAGTCGTACATAGAGAGACAGAACTGCTGTCTGTCAGGAAAACACATCAGAGCGGAACTTTTACTAGAGGAAATCAGAGGCGGTTTTGACAGTTCAAAAAATATAAAGTCAGAGAGAGAGGGAGAGAGGGGGAGAGAGAGAGAGAGAGAGAGAGAGAGAGAGAGAGAGAGAGAGAGAGAGAGAGAGAGAGAGAGTAGGTGGTGGAGATAAGTAGGTGGATTGGCAGAGATAAGAAAAATGTCTGGGAATAAGAAAGTGTAAATGTCACCAGAACAATATTACATCCGGCTGCTGAAACGGGCACAAAAAATAAAAGATGAAGAGAATCTCAGAGCTACAGAGATTCTCATCTGTCCATCAAACACCAAGATAATAAAGACAAAACAAACCGTTCAGAGTCAAAAATATTTAAAGTTTGGATGTTTAAACCACCTCGATTTTACTAAAAGTTTGGGGAAATCTCTTTGTAGTTCCAGTTGTATACGAGGCGTGGTCCGTGATGACATGGGTTGATGAGTTTGATCTAGAGGAACTCCGGTTGCCCGTACAGAGCCCAACAAAACACGTTTGGGATGAAATGGAAAGTTGAACGTGATTAAGGCCTTTGTGGTTAACATCAGTGCCCACACATAAATAAATAAATGAACAAACGAAAGGAGAAATAAATAAATAAATAAATAAATAAATGAATAAATGAATGAATGAATGAATGAATAAAAAATAAATAAATAAATAAATAAATAAATAAATAAATAAATGAATAAATAAATGAATAAATAAATAAATGAAAGGACAAATAAATGAATAAATAAATGAAAAGTAATAAATAAATGAAAGTTAATAAATAAATAAATAAATAAATGAACAAACGAAATAAATAAATGAATAAATGATAATTAATAATAATATAAACTTACTAAATACAAATAATAAATAAATAAATAAATAAATACATAAATAAATAAATAATTAAATAAATAAATAAATAAATACATACATAAATAAATAAATACATAAATAAATAAATTTACTAACTAAAAAAATGTACAAAATAAATAATGAAAATTAATAAATAAATGAACAAATGAACAGACAAATAAATAAGTAAGTAAATAAATAAATAAATAAATAAATAAATGAAATACATAAAAAACAATCCCTTTACAGTTCCAGTTGTGCACAAGGCACGGTTCGTGATGACGTGGCTTCATGAGTTTGATGTGAAGGAACTCCGGTGGCCCATATAGAGCCCTGAATTTCATCCTATTGAACACCTTTGGAATGAAATTGAAAGTCGACAGTGATTAAGACCTTGATGTCTAACATCAGCTCCCAGGAACAGTCCCAAAGTCCTACAGACACATGAAAATCTTGTGGAGAGCATTCTTAAAAGAGATGCAGCTGTTAGAGCTGCAAATGAGAGGGGCAACTTCTCACTAATGCTAAATTTTGGAAACTGAAGGTCCAGTAATCTTACTGTCGGGTGTCTACATACTTTTGGCCGTATAGTGTATTAACCTCTCAAAAACCTCCAGAGCAGATGCTAGTTCAGACGTCAGACATCGTCATCTTACGGCTAATTACATGTGTGTCTTTAATCTAATCGAACACGATTTCCCGTGGCAGGTGAGCTGGCATCGCTGTGGGCATGCCCCGCCCGCCTTGGTCATCAGCGTGACAGGCCGGGCTTGGACCCCGGCTTTCTCACAGTTAGCTGCTCAGTGCGATAACAAGCGAGTCATTAAACGAGCACTGGAACACGGAGGCTCGACGCTAATAAGACAGCGCCAACCTAAACGAGGGCACTGCAGTGCCACCAGGGCTCGGCATGCTCACCCACTTGTTTGTTTATTACTTTTGTAGGTTGCTTGAAATCACTCTGGTGCTTATTCACTTTCTCCAGGCTGATCATTTCAATTTCAGGTTTTTTTTTTCCTGCTTTGCAACCGTTCGGCTGGTTCAGACCGAAATCTGATATCCGGTCCAACTCCCCGGGTACGAGGCTGATTGAATCCTGCCCCCGTTCCCGCCGAATGAAAGCCATTTTTCTTGCGATTCACCTGGGGTGGAGATTGCTACGGCGTTTCGTAATCCGTCCGGCTCTCGAGAATTTTAATCACTCCGGTTTGATCTCGCTCCCTCTCGCGCCCGAGCTCGTTTCTCCTGACGGCTTAATTGAATTGTCGGGTGACAGCCGGTGTGTAGCGGGAAACAAAGTTAAGCTGGTTTAAGCACGCGAACGTATACGCTCGCTCACACGGAGAAGTGTACGAGTAAAGGAAATACATCTGCACTGTTTATTCACTGCCCAATTTATGAGCTACACCTATTAAACACTAGAGGATTCTGAGTTTGAATCTCAGCTCTGCTACCGGTCGGCTGGGCGCCCCTAGCAGGCACGATTGGCCACTAGTCTGCTGTGTGAGAAAAGACCGGACTAAAATGGTTGGAGGTCGAATAAGAAGGGCTCGGTGGAGTGTGTGTCAGGCAAATATACCCTTGTTGATTGTTGATGACTAAAAAAAACAGAGGTGTCTGTACAGAAGTGGAGGAACCTGGAGATCAGTGTGTGACTCTCCGTGCGCAAGACCTGCCTCATGCACAAATTCTAACAACAACAACAATAACAACAACAACAACAACAACAACAACAATAATAATAATAATAATAATAAAAAAAAAATAATAATAATAATAAAAACAATAATATTAATAATAATAATAATAATAAGAGTAATAATAATAATAACAATAATAATAAGAGTAATAATAATAATAATAATAATACTTATTATTTTTATAATACTACTACTACTAACAACAACAACAACAACAATAATAATAACAATAACAATAAGAGTAATAACAATAACAATAATAATAATAATAATAATAATAATAATAACAACAACAACAACAATAAGCAGATGGTGTGAACTGTAATGTTTATCACAGTGTGTTTTTAATTCTCTGTGATTACAGTGATTACTGAAGCCACACGAATGTTCCTGCACTAAACACTCATTAAAATTTTTACCACAGTCACTATAAACTCATAATAAACACCGGCTCCCCTGCTGCTAATGAGCAACAGCAAGATCTCAGTACTGGTGGCCTCACTTTAACATCCGAGTAAGCTTTTTATTAACGGGGTGATGAGCACCTCAAAACGAGACATCCGGTGTTAGCCTGTCTCTGAGGAGATAATTAGATAAAAGGATAATTAGATGAACCCAAGTGCAGGAGACTGAACACAAATACAAAAAGGAATAAAAGAAATGAAACCAGTAAAAGAAAAGATCAAGGAAACAAAATGAGTAGCCAGAATTAAGGCTAGAACAGGGGCACTGAGGACGAGAGCAATACAAGCTGCCCTGCCAACAACCAACCAACCAGTCAGTAAGTCAGTCAGTCACTTCAGGAAACCAACCAACCAGTCCAGCAACCAACCAACCAGTCAGTCAGTCACTAAACCAACCAACCAAACAACAAACTCAACAACCAACCAATCAGTCAGTCAGTAAACCAACCAACCAGCCCAGCAACCAACCAACCATTCAACCAACCCAGCAACCAACCAACTGACCAGTCAGTCAGCCAGTGAGTCAGTCAGTAAACCAACCAATCAGCCCAGCAACCACCCAACCAGTCATTCAAACAACCCAGCAACCAACCAACCGACCAGTCAGTGAGTCAATCAGTAAACCAACCAACCAGCCCAGGAACCAACCAACCAATTATTCAACCAAACCCCAGCAATCAACCAACCAGCCAGCCTGCCAATCAATCAATCAATCAATCAATCTGATTTTGCACATAAGTTAGCAATCATGATGAAGGTAAAGGATCTTTCTAAAGTTCTCGAGAGAAAAATCTGTACAGCCACATTTTTAAATAAATAAATAAAGAGAACAGTACTCAGTATTCCAAAACTATTAATCTAGAACTCTTTGGTTTATATGCTATATATGTTTATATGCTATATGTTATATTTATGTTATATTTATGTTATTTATGTTCAGATTGTTATGGATTATAATTATACAGACATATTAATTTCAGGTTACCAGATTTTCTTTCATTTTAAATGTTATAAAGTGTCGTTTAAAAACACTGGACGGTTTGCGAGCATGTCGTGTGTCGTGTAAATGTATTGAAGAGATATCAGTAAGTGTATGAGCCGTTAGCCGACACTTATAAACACGACTGTTCATAAAACATCTCATGAAATAAACATAATGCAGATTGTGCTGTGGTTCCTCCTGCACTATTCTGTAAATATGTGCAGTACTTCTGTGTCTACTATAATAACGTTATTTTAATAAAAGTGCTTCGATCCTGTAGTTCAGTAAAGAATAAATAAAGAAAGAAAATAAAGGAAGGGAAGAACATACGTCTTCATCTTGACTAAATTGAAAGGAGGAGGTTACGTAATCTTTCACTGCAGCAAACACAGGCGAGGGAAATGTAAAATCAGCTGCTGCTTAGGAATACAAATGAAACAACACCAGCCGAAACCGTACGTCTATCCGTTATCCACACTTTCAATTCACACACACGCAATTATCCACACTTTCAATTCACACTTTCAATTCACACACACACAATTATCCACACTTTCAATTCACACACACGCAATTATCCACACTTTCAATTCACACACACGCAATTATCCACACTTTCAATTCACACACACGCAATTATCCACACTTTCAATTCACACACACGCAATTATCCACACTTTCAATTCACACACACACAATTATCCACACTTTCAATTCACACACACGCAATTATCCACACTTTCAATTCACACACACACAATTATCCACACTTTCAATTCACACACACACAATTATCCACACTTTCAATTCACACACACGCAATTATCCACACTTTCAATTCACACACACGCAATTATCCACACTTTCAATTCACACACACACAATTATCCACACTTTCAATTCACACACACACAATTATCCACACTTTCAATTCACACACACGCAATTATCCACACTTTCAATTCACACACACGCAATTATCCACACTTTCAATTCACACACACGCAATTATCCACACTTTCAATTCACACACACACAATTATCCACACTTTCAATTCACACACACACAATTATCCACACTTTCAATTCACACACACGCAATTATCCACACTTTCAATTCACACACACGCAATTATCCACACTTTCAATTCACACACACGCAATTATCCACACTTTCAATTCACACACACACAATTATCCACACTTTCAATTCACACACACGCAATTATCCACACTTTCAATTCACACACACGCAATTATCCACACTTTCAATTCACACACACACAATTATCCACACTTTCAATTCACACACACGCAATTATCCACACTTTCAATTCACACACACACAATTATCCACACTTTCAATTCACACACACACAATTATCCACACTTTCAATTCACACACACGCAATTATCCACACTTTCAATTCACACACACGCAATTATCCACACTTTCAATTCACACACACGCAATTATCCACACTTTCAATTCACACACACACAATTATCCACACTTTCAATTCACACACACGCAATTATCCACACTTTCAATTCACACACACGCAATTATCCACACTTTCAATTCACACACACGCAATTATCCACACTTTCAATTCACACACACATAATTATCCACACTTTCAATTCACACACACACAATTATCCACACTTTCAATTCACACACACACAATTATCCACACTTTCAATTCACACACACGCAATTATCCACACTTTCAATTCACACACACGCAATTATCCACACTTTCAATTCACACACACGCAATTATCCACACTTTCAATTCACACACACGCAATTATCCACACTTTCAATTCACACACACGCAATTATCCACACTTTCAATTCACACACACGCAATTATCCACACTTTCAATTCACACACACATAATTATCCACACTTTCAATTCACACACACACAATTATCCACACTTTCAATTCACACACACACAATTATCCACACTTTCAATTCACACACACGCAATTATCCACACTTTCAATTCACACACACGCAATTATCCACACTTTCAATTCACACACACGCAATTATCCACACTTTCAATTCACACACACGCAATTATCCACACTTTCAATTCACACACACGCAATTATCCACACTTTCAATTCACACACACGCAATTATCCACACTTTCAATTCACACACACGCAATTATCCACACTTTCAATTCACACACACGCAATTATCCACACTTTCAATTCACACACACGCAATTATCCACACTTTCAATTCACACACACGCAATTATCCACACTTTCAATTCACACACACATAATTATCCACACTTTCAATTCACACACACACAATTATCCACACTTTCAATTCACACACACACAATTATCCACACTTTCAATTCACACACACGCAATTATCCACACTTTCAATTCACACACACATAATTATCCACACTTTCAATTCACACACACACAATTATCCACACTTTCAATTCACACACACACAATTATCCACACTTTCAATTCACACACACACAATTATCCACACTTTCAATTCACACACACGCAATTATCCACACTTTCAATTCACACACACGCAATTATCCACACTTTCAATTCACACACACGCAATTATCCACACTTTCAATTCACACACACATAATTATCCACACTTTCAATTCACACACACACAATTATCCACACTTTCAATTCACACACACACAATTATCCACACTTTCAATTCACACACACGCAATTATCCACACTTTCAATTCACACACACGCAATTATCCACACTTTCAATTCACACACACGCAATTATCCACACTTTCAATTCACACACACATAATTATCCACACTTTCAATTCACACACACACAATTATCCACACTTTCAATTCACACACACGCAATTATCCACACTTTCAATTCACACACACACAATTATCCACACTTTCAATTCACACACACACAATTATCCACACTTTCAATTCACACACACGCAATTCGAGGCAATTCAAGATCAAGATCAACAAGATTCAATTAATTATAGAAACAATTTAATCTTGTGTTTAGATTAGTTACACCAATTAGTTGCAAATCAACCAACCAATTATTCAACCAACCAACTAATCATTCAAATAACTAACCAACCAACCATCCATTCAACTATCCCACCAACCAACCAACCAGTCAGTCAGTCAGTCAGTCAGTCAGTCAGTCAGTCAGTCAGTCAGTAAATCAGTAAATCAATTAACCAACCAACAACCAAACAACTCTCCAACCAACCATCTATTCACCAATCGTCAGTGTCAGTGAATCAAGTAACCAACCAACAACCAACCCAGCAACCAACCAATCATTCAAATAACTAACCAACCAACCATTCATTCAACTATCCCAGCAACCAACCAACCAACCAATTAACCAATTAACCTACCCAGCAACCAACCAACCAGTCAGTCAGTCAGTAAATCAACCAACCAACCAACCAACCAATCATTCAAATAACTAACCAACAAATTATCTATTCAATTAACCCAGCAACCAATCAACCAACAATTCAACCAAACCAGGAACCAATCAACCAACCAATTAGCCAGTCAGACAGGCAGACAGTCCGTCAGTAAATTAATTAACCAACCAACTATCCATCCAACCAATTAATCATTTAAATAACTAACCAACCATCAATTTAACTATCCCAGCAATCAACCAATCAACCAACCCAGCTACCTATCAACCAACCATTCAACCTACCCAGCAACCATCCAGTCAGTCAGTAAATCAATTAACCAACAACCAATCAATCAACCAACTAATCATTCAAATAACTAATTAACCAACCATTCATTCAGCTATCCCAGCAACCAACCAATCAACCATTTGGTCGGTTGGTCAGTCAGTCAGCCAGTAAATCAATCAACCAACCAACAACCAATCCAGCAACCAACCAATCATCCATTCAACTATCCCAGGAACCAACCAGCCAATGAATCAGTCAACCATCCAACCAACCCAGCAGCTCCGCACTTCCGCAGTAGATATCGACCTGCTACACTCACACAGCGCCTAATCCAAAACATCCAAACGTATATTTTATTCTTATGTACATATTTTAAACTGAGTGCATCAGCCGGCAGAACTCGATTGTATAAGTGAACATCTTTAAAGATTTTTTTCTCCCCAAATCCTCCTACAGAGTGACCCTGCGGTGCACGAACGCCTCCTACACAAAGCTCATCCTGCCTGCACCATCAACACGAGCACCATCGCCGACCTCCAACGCCGAGCACCAAACAGAGAGAACGTAACCATGTACGCTTTCAAATACACCCAGGCAGAATTTATTTATATGCATATTATTTAAAAAATATCTATAAATAAAACAGCTGCAGTGTAGTTTGGAAGCACGAAGAGGTTTAGAAGAGTAGATTCTCCTCTGCCTGGAATTTAATCCGTTTTATTTATTCATGTTTTACACTTTGGTTCCATTCATGACGGAACAGGTAGTTACTGCTTACACAAGATTCATCATGGACATTTTAGTATCTCCAATACTAACCTGATGACATTTTTTGGACTGTGGCAGGAAACCGGAGCTCCCGGAGAAAACCCACACAGACACGGGGAGAACAAGCAAACTCCACACAGAAAGGACCCGGACCGCCCCACCTGGGAATCAAACACAGGACCTTCTTGCTGTGAGGTGACAGTGCTACCCACCGAGCCACCCAATCTGTTATTCAGCAACCAGCCAACCAACCAAGTCAGTCCGTCAATCAAGTCAGTTATTCTTTACCAGATCAACAAGATCCTGACTTCCGGAGTGCAAGGACTTAATGTTTTTGTCTTTTTATAATTGTATTCATTCATTTTATCCCTTCTCCTCCAAATTTCATTATAGCCAATGAGTCTTCCATTGCTGGGGACATCAATGGTGTCCTAGGAAGGTATAGTCACCTGACACGACCCCTACTTATTCGCCCATACTTCAGTGGATTGGTGCGTGAGGCCAGTCTTGCGCATGGAGAGTAACGTGCTGATCTCCATGTTCCTCCACTTCTGTACAGGCGCCTTGGGCTACTAACCAGGGTCCTTACACACTGTCTACACTGCCAATCGTGTCTGCTAGGGGGCGCCCAGAGCTGCGATTCAAACTCACCTGGGTGTCTGGTTCGTGATTTTGTAATGCCATCTTATGATCGTATTGTTCTACCTCTACCTTGGCTATATACAGTATATATACATATACTTAGTACTAGTCCAGTACCTTAACCACTAGGCTACAACTGTTCACTGCAATAATTCCAGAGGTGTTTACGAGTGTAACTATCTGGATTCATTCTGGCAGAATATCCAGCTCAGTGGAATGACCTGACAGGAAGCTTTAATGAAGAATTAGGACGCAGGTGATTAATGATCCCTGTTAAAAATGCTAATAGCTAAGCACGTTCTAAAAAAGCCCAGCCAAGCAAATCTTCTAACCGAGCAGCACTAATCATGAAGCGTAGCTCCGAGTGAAACTGTGTGGATCATTACCAAGGTCTTTCCCTCCGAAGCCTTCGTGAGCAGAACACTCGACCGATATTTATATATATATAAATAATTAATAAATAATAGGTAAATGTTACAAGCAGATATCAAACAAAGAACCATAAATCAGGCACTGCAACCACACCAACAGCTTCACGGTTTGAGACTATTTTAGCTTGAAAGAGCCAGTTGAAAGTTGTTTTATCTAAAATTAATAATGTATTTAACTAAATAATAATAATAATAATAATAATAATAATAATAATTACATACAAATATTCTACACAAATGAAGCACTTATATATTTAACTTATCAACATGTTAAAAAACTAAACCAATTTAAACAATCACAATAAATAAATAAATAAATAAATAAATAAAAATTGTAAATACATTTAAATTACAATAACTTTAATTATTTTTAAATACTTATTTAATTATTAAATAATTAATTAATTATTAATTAATTGGTTAATAAATAAATAAATACAAATAAATACAAATAAATAATTGTAAATAAATAAATTAATTAATTAAAATATCAATATTAAATATAAATAAAAATATAAATAAATAAATAAAAATGAAAAATGTATATATAAATAATCATCAAGTTTAGGTTCATGTAAAAAATTTACATGATTTATAAAAAATAGATAATAAAATCTACACATCAGGGTGTACCAGTTAACCCCTTAAAGCCAGTACACAATGCAAAAATGGGCAAGTTATAGCCTAGTGGTTAAGGTACTGGACCAGTAATCAAAAGATCGCTGGTTCAAGCCTCACCACTGCCAGGTTGCCTCTGTTGGGTCCCTCAGCAAGACCCTTCACCCTCAATTGCATAGACTGTATTCTGTCACAGTACTGAAAGTTGCCATTGTAGAGTTGTTTTGGCTGTATGCTTTGGGTCACTGTCTTGTTGAAAGGTCTGAGTTTCCATTTACTCTAGAAGAGGTTGCTATTTATAAAAAGCTCCAGAGATGCAACCTGTAAAACTTTTTTAGGCTGACTGGGCTCCTTCTCACCGGGATGCCCAATTTGGCCAGATATCCTCTAGGAGAGTTCAAGGATGTGCCAATTTTCATCCATTTTAAAATGATTGAGGCCACCGTGGTCCTGTGAACGCTCAAAGCTTTCGATACGGGTTTATATTCTCGCTTTGATCTCACAAACAGTTCCTTGGATTTTATGGCTTGTTTTCATTCTCACACTACAGTGTACAGTGTGTATCTGAGATATGAAATAAATAAATACATAATAAAACGTATTCATTAAACACTTAAAATCGACGGAACGAAACCTTCAGGCTGGATGAGATGCATCTTGATTTTTCATTCAGTGGAATGTACAGCAGAACAGAACCCGTACGGATCGTAAATACAGGACGGATTTCTTTTTGATTGGAAGAGTGCAGCGAGACCTCTTAAATCTCTTCACTGATGAAAATCTACTTAGACGTGAACTATAAGTGCTCTCGGCTTTAACAAGGGCCGGTCAGAAATAAACCGCTCGGCCTCGCTCACTCCACATCGCTACGTTTCTCTCTGTAGATGAATTGTACTCACGTCCCAACATGAGCTGAGCATAATGAAACCTGTATTTTTATAATTGCAATTGCTTAGTTACGTGAATTCAAGGAGCACAAATTAATTATTGTGGATTCTTAACCCTTTAATGGTCAATTAATACAGAGGTACCTTGAAACTCGACGTCAAGTGGCGTTGAGTATCAAGTTATTTATTTATGTTTTTCCCATATGGATGTTTGGGAAACCTGTTAATGCGTCCATGGTCCCGTAGACCTGAATATATTTTAGTCTCATGTAAAATAATGAGGTTGTTTTTGACACTAATACATTGAAAATAACACAAATATAATATAAAAACACTGAAATACAATTAAAACAGTTAAAATGAATAAAAAATACAATAAAAGCTACTTTAGCTTTACTTCTTTATTGTTTCCTTATGCTTCTGCTCTGATTGAGGAGAACAAAGCTAACCCATGCCCCCTCCGACACGTGGGCAGCAGCCGTATGCATCTTATCATCTACACTTTGACGAGTGCAGTGCAGCTCAGCGTTGTGTACGGAGAGACTCACCCTGAGAGCACGCTTTTCTCATCTCTGTGCAGGCGCCATCAATCAGCCAGCAGAGGTCGTAATTGCACCAGTCATGAGAGAGAGACCCCATCCAGCTGAACAACAGGCCAATCGTTGTTTATGTGGCCGTTCAGCCTTAGCCGGCAGGCAGAGCTGAGATTCGATACGATGTATTCGAGATCCCAGCTCTGGGTCCAGCATGTGTTTTTACCGCTGTGCCACCTGAGCGGGGATTTAAGCTTTATTTTGAACCAGAAGCGTTTTAGACTCTGGGAGAAGCTGATTCTGATTCTCACAGCTTCTCAGAAGCTCAAGTTTAAAAGTGAAACAGGGAGGAAAATCCAGGAGCTTTCAGACTGGATCCGACGCTTATTCCACACAAATGCAGATTCGTCTCATATTCACACTTTGATGACGTTTTACCGCACCGATCAAGCTGAATGTCTTTCATGGATGATTTTTCAGCTGCTAGCTTCAAGTTGACATAAAGGTTAGAAAGGCTGTTTTCTTAAAACTACAGCGTCATCTACCAATATTTTTGAGTTTAACACATCAACCAAAGAGCAGACACGCCCCAGACAGGATTAATTAAATTCAGCTTCTTTTTATCCAAGTATTTAGACTCTGAATGGTTGAGCAGACCTTTAAAGGGTTAAGAAGATCGATGCACCAAATGACTCTGGCTCTTAATCTTTATTATTAAGGCTGAACTACAATTGGGGTGGCACGGTGGCATGGCGGGTACCACTACTGATCTTGTTCAAGGTTTTACTAAAAATACAGCAACACAATCACTCAAGTAATGAATCTTATACTGGATTAACGTCACAATCACCTTGATGCTACATGAAAAACAACGTCTGGTCAGTAGGACGTCACCTGTCCATGACACTTTCTTAGCAATATATCCAACAGACCTTCAGTGATGTGCTTCCCTTGTGTCCAAGCCAATGAAAAAAATTCCTTTAATTCAGTAATAATAATAATAAGTTCAGTTTATAAAGCGCCTTTCACATACACAAGGACACTTTCAAAGCAAATATTAGAGGAAAGAACATATAGCATCATAAAAGAGCTCAGCACAACTAACACATAGAGAAAAAAGAATATTGTGCAGTGAAGAGGCACCAGAGAAGCAATTATGCCAAAAAGCACACAGTGTACTCTCAAACCCGAAATCCGTACCAATAACTGACAACTATGGACATTACATTCTGTTAAAAAATGGTTTCTGTATCCAGGGTGATGGGGACTCGACTCGTGACTCGCATAAAATGACTTGTGGACAACAAAAGTCAGCAACATTAGTTTCGTGTGAAAATATATACAGTGTATCACAAAAGTGAGTACACCCCTCACATTTCTGCAGATATTTAAGTATATCTTTTCATGGGACAACCCTGACAAAATGACACTTTGACACAATGAAAAGTAGTCTGTGTGCAGCTTATATAACAGTGTAAATTTATTCTTCCCTCAAAATAACTCAATATACAGCCATTAATGTCTAAACCACCGGCAACAAAAGTGAGTACACCCCTAAGAGACTACACCCCTAAATGTCCAAATTGAGCACTGCTTGTCATTTTTCCTCCAAAATGTCATGTGATTTGTTAGTGTTACTAGGTCTCAGGTGTGCATAGGGAGCAGTTGTGTTCAATTTAGTAGTACAGCTCTCACACTCTCTCATACTGGTCACTAAAAGTTCCAACATGGCACCTCATGGCAAAGAACTCTCTGAGGATCTTAAAAGACGAATTGTTGCGCTACATGAAGATGGCCAAGGCTACAAGAAGATTGCCAACACCCTGAAACTGAGCTGCAGCACAGTGGCCAAGATCAATCAGCGTTTTAAAAGAGCAGGGTCCACTCAGAACAGACCTCGCGTTGGTCGTCCAAAGAAGCTGAGTGCACGTGCTCAGCGTCACATCCAACTGCTGTCTTTGAAAGATAGGCGCAGGAGTGCTGTCAGCATTGCTGCAGAGATTGAAAAGGTGGGGGGTCAGCCTGTCAGTGCTCAGACCATACGCCGCACACTACATCAAATTGGTCTGCATGGCTGTCACCCCAGAAGGAAGCCTCTTCTGAAGTCTCTACACAAGAAAGCCCACAAACAGTTTGCTGAAGACATGTCAACAAAGGACATGGATTACTGGAACCATGTCCTATGGTCTGATGAGACCAAGATTAATTTGTTTGGTTCAGATGGTCTCAAGCATGTGTGGCGGCAATCAGGTGAGGAGTACAAAGATAAGTGTGTCATGCCTACAGTCAAGCATGGTGGTGGGAATGCCATGGTCTGGGGCTGCATGAGTGCAGCAGGTGTTGGGGAGTTACATTTCATTGAGGGACACATGAACTCCAATATGTACTGTGAAATACTGAAGCAGAGCATGATCCCCTCCCTCCGGAAACTGGGTCGCAGGGCAGTGTTCCAGCATGATAATGACCCCAAACACACCTCTAAGACGACCACTGCTTTATTGAAGAGGCTGAGGGTAAAGGTGATGGACTGGCCAAGCATGTCTCCAGACCTAAACCCAATAGAACATCTTTGGGGCATCCTCAAGCGGAAGGTGGAGGAGCGCAAAGTCTCGAATATCCGCCAGCTCCGTGATGTCGTCATGGAGGAGTGGAAAAGCATTCCAGTGGCAACCTGTGAAGCTCTGGTAAACTCCATGCCCAGGAGAGTTAAGGCAGTTCTGTGAAATAATGGTGGCCACACAAAATATTGACACTTCAGGAACTTTCACTAAGGGGTGTACTCACTTTTGTTGCTGGTGGTTTAGACATTAATGGCTGTATATTGAGTTATTTTGAGGGAAGAATAAATTTACACTGTTATATAAGCTGCACACAGACTACTTTTCATTGTGTCAAAGTGTCATTTTGTCAGTGTTGTCCCATGAAAAGATATACTTAAATATCTGCAGAAATGTGAGGGGTGTACTCACTTTTGTGATACACTGTATATATATATATATATATATATATATATATATATATATATATATATATGATCCGACATGATTCTGATCGTGTCGTATTCTGCTCTCTAATAACGCTCCGGCTGCCTTAACCCACAACACACGCAATGGGTAAATGTTCCAGCCAGCTTCCGGTATATTGATGAAGCGTCGCTCCCTACTTAAAACGGTGGAATACCCTACGTAGTGCACTTCACAGTAACAGATAATGTGAATGGAACGCTCCTACAGAATTGGTGCTAATGATTTTAAGAATTGCTTCTGAACCAATCAGACCCTCTGATTGTAATTGTTAGTAAGAAATGCTGTTATTTGCATTTATTCAGTTTGCGTCACACAGATGACGTGGTAATGAAACGCTTGATCGGCTTTCTAACGAGTTCGTGTTTTACTTCACAACCGGGAAAAGTTTGGAGGTTTTTAATTATAAGCACATTTACAGAATAACGGATTCTATTCCTAATGGGACACACACTTATAAATTTAATAACATCTGGAAGAACATAAGCTAAGGTAAGCAGTATTATGGATTTTTTGCTGTGTTTGGGATTTTGACCACTGTGCCGTAATTTGCAATGAAAACAAAACGTCATTTTAAGCTTTTAACTGGTACCCAGGAGAGTAAAGGCACAAAGTAAAACGGCTAAATACACTCACTCATCTGTTGTTGTTTTTATCTGAATTTACAGAATATTTGTTTATTTCTACGCTACATTTCCAATATATGTTTTGTGTTTATTATATTGACTCGTGACTTGACTCAGACTCTAGCCTAAAGACTCGTGACTTGACTCGGACTATAGTCTAAAGACTCGTGACTCGACTCGGACTCTAGCCTAAAGACTTGTGACTTGACTCGGACTCTAGCCTAAAGACTTGTGACTTGACTCGGACTCTAGCCTAAAGACTCGTGACTTGACTCGGACTATAGTCTAAAGACTCGTGACTCGACTCGGACTATAGTCTAAAGACTCGTGACTCGACTCGGACTCTAGCCTAAAGACTTGTGACTTGACTCGGACTCTAGCCTAAAGACTCGTGACTCGACTCGGACTCTAGCCTAAAGACTCGTGACTTGACTCTGACTCTAGCCTAAAGACTCGTGACTTGACTCTGACTCTAGCCTAAAGACTCGTGACTCGACTCGGACTCGTATTTTGTGACTTGTGAACATCTCTGGATACTAGCACCTAAAATTAGCCATGTCACATAGAAGAAGAAAAACAAAAAGCTATTTGGATTGATGATGCTCCTTTATAAGTAACATTTTGGCCACTGTACCCAACCGCCCGGGACACCAAACCAATAAACCATCCATCCGTCAGAGCAAAAACGCCGCAGTGCTAGAATTCACCTGTCCTAATGTAATAAAGATAATATACAGCCTTGTATTTACATTCCCCCCCTTCAGTCTACACAATAAACACAAATCTATTCACTAGGACGCTGGAGCTGAGACGAGAGCTTTATGAAATTAGAGCAGCGATTTCTTCTTCTCTTCCATCCATCAGTTCCGTTTGAAAGGGGTTTTGGAAATAGCAGCAGGAAGAAAAAAATCAGGTTACAACAATCGATCGCTCTGTGTTTTCGTTGGGTTCGTGCCAGCCGAGCAATTACTTCTCCATCATCATTTCTAGCTGGTGCAGAGTGAAGCTTCAGATGGAATATCCGAGCGGCACGGCAGGTCATAAACCCTTTATAACAGAGATCATACGCTGTGGTTATTAGTGTTATTTTATGAGCGCTGTCTCATTCTACTTCAGCAAGATAAAGAAAAGTTGGAAACATTAATACATGAATAAAAAAATATACACTGATCAGCCATAACATTAAAACCACCTCCTTGTTTCTACACTCACTGTCCATTTTATCAGCTCCACTTACCATATAGAAGCACTTTGTAGTTCTACAATTACTGACTGTAGTCCATCTGTTTCTCTGCATGCTTTGTTATCCTCCTTTCATCCTGTTCTTCAATGGTCAGGACCCCCACAGAGCAGGTATTATTTAGGTGGTGGATCATTCTCAGCACCGCAGTGACACTGACATGGTAGTGGTGTGTTAGTGTGTGTTGTGCTGGTATGAGTGGATCAGACACAGCAGCGCTGCTGGAGTTTTTAAACACCTCACTGTCACTGCTGGATTGAAAATAGTCCACCAACCAAAAATATCCAGCCATCAGCGCCCAGTGGGCAGCGTCCTGTGACCACTGATGAAGGTTTAGAAGATGACCGACTCATACAGCAGCAATAGATGAGCGATCGTCTCTGACTTTACATCTACAAGGTGGACCGACTAGGTAGGAGTGTCTAACAGAGTGGACAGTGAGTGGACACGATATTTAAAAACTCCAGCAGCGCTGCTGTGTCTGATCCACTCATACCAGCACAACACACACTAACACACCACCACCATGTCAGTGTCACTGCAGTGCTGAGAATGATCCACCACCTGAATAATACCTGCTCTGTGGGGGTCCTGTGGGGGTCCTGACCATTGAAGAACAGGGTGAAAGCAGGCTAAAAAGGCATGTAGAGAAATAGACGGACTACAGTCAGTAATTGTAGAACTACAAAGTGCTTCTATATGGTAAGTGGAGCTGATAAAATGGACAGTGAGTGTAGAAACAAGGAGGTGGTTTTAATGTTATGGCTGTGGGAGGAGGACAGTGCTACCCACCAAGCCACTGTGCCGCCCTGTTAAATAAACATGCACTAACCTGTTTGCTCCTGCACATTCAGAACCTAAAAAAACGTGCTACCATCCATCCAGGCGCCGTCACTCCCAGCCTCGCGTTCCTTAACTAAAGGCAGCGGCATTTCTCATTCATCTCCAAACAGCCGTCATGTTCCAAACTCCCCAGTCTCATTTCACACCACAGGCACCCCACATAAAGCACCCCCCCCCCCCCCACGCCCACCTAATACACCAAACACCATAAATCCCACTTTTTTTTTTCCCCGGTGACCTTTCTTCGTGCCGTGGGCACCTGTCACCTTAACGCCCTACATTTGGACTTCAGCCGAGCTTGCTGAGCACCGGCAAACGCTGACAAATGACTCCCATACCGAGAGAAAAAAAATCCCAAAGATGCAATAAGGGAGGAAAGTAACAGGCCGTGCATCCGGGAGAAGAATGCAAACTGTTCATGTTCACAGATGGTGCAGAACAAAGGGAGAATAAATACAGAGAGAGAAAATATGTACAGGATGGAGGACAGACGTGAGGGCAGATACGAGGGTTCTTCAAAATGTTTCCTCACTTTTTATCAGCGTCGTACCAACTTTTTAATCCCATCAGCAAAAATGTTTCTGGTTGAGTTTGTAGCCACTGATGCGCCGCTGCTTTCACATCATCATCATCACATGAAAATCTTCTTCCCCTTAAAGCTTCTTTGAGCATCCAAAAAGGAGGAAATCTCTCAGTCTCTCAGACTTGACCGATTACTCCTCCTCCCACTCGCTTATAACCAAAATATAAAAGTGAGGACACTTTTTGAAGATCCCTCATATGTATTTTTTGATACATGGCCTAGACATCACAAGGATCTGATGACCGGTAGAGGTTGCTCAGAGGTCCAACAGTGGCAACTTGGTGGCAACGGAAACTGAACTGGCAACCTTCTATTTACTGCTATAGTACCTTAACCGCTGCCCAGTTCCAAGCTCGAGCAGTGAATTCTTCAGGACTTGTATTCCAGTCGTGCCTCATTAGTGCCTCCACTCTCTGTCTGTTCTGGCTTGTTTGGCATGACGGGTATCCTGTGAGCATGAGGACCTTGGGTTGGACGCCAGCATCAGATTTGAAAGTGGGTCTGACAGATGTTTGTTTTTAATAAATAATGTGTGCTTTTGAACCGTGTGCTATTCTGTCTGTGTCTGATTAAAAATACATTCTTAAGGTAACCTTGTACATCGCTGTGAACTATTAAAGGTCATCTGTCCTTGAACTGAAGCTGAGGCGTAATTGGTTTTGGTCCTAAAGACAAAAGCAGGCTTAGATCCGGATGGTTCAAAGGAAACAGACTAAACGTTTTGAGTTCTTTAAAACGACTAACGTTCAGTTATTAAAGTTCATATAGAAATCCGTATCTCTGTGCAGCACCATTGATCAGCCAGCAGAGGTCGTAACTAACCGAACCTGGTTCTGTGACCAACCTCGTAAGCATTATACCGGACGCTGTGACCAACCCAGTTGTGTCACATCAAGCAACGTGACCGACTAAGCTGTCAACACACCCGGCTCCCTGACCAACTGAGGGCTGCGAAAGAGTTTCTTACTGGACGGGGGTTGTGCTTTGGGCTGGAGAAAGTTGCTGGAGTGGGGTGATAACCAGCCCCCTGGTTAAGCTCCACTGCGTCCACATTTCAGCCGAGTCCTTCTGTCACAGGGTGGTGGACAGGTCTAACCCCAAGTCTGAGAAAACTTTAAAGTGCTGGAGAGCACAAGGCAGAACGATACGGGATCTGAAAAGCCACAAAAACAAAAGACAGGCGGTACAGGGGAACCGGAAAGAAGCGACTGAGAAAGTCAAGATGCTAACATGGCACAGATGGATAAAATTCAAAACAGTAGGACGTCCATCTCAGAATCGTTCTACAAATCAATCGAACAAAATCGTTCCAACAAAAGAGCCAGAGAGGACGTCAGGGAGTCTGTGTCTGTGAGTCAGTGTTAAGCATTTCTGCCATGTAGGAACGTTTGATGAAGTGCAGAGACTGCTTTTGAAGTACTCAATCAGGTGGAATCTAATACAGCTCTGCTGAAAAGCCAGAGAGTACCTCAGGGAGTCTGAGGAAGCCCCCCCCCCCCCCCCACACACACACAGTTAAAAGAGCTAAAATAAAGTCATCCGTGTGTAGGAACGTTTGATGAGGTGCAGATAATGCTTTTGAAGTACTCGCGTCATTGACCAGATTTAATCGAATATGACTCTGCAGACTCTTCCTTGTATTTTAGCGCTGTCTTATGATACTGCTGGAAAGCCAGACAGTACCTCGGGAAGTATTAGGACCCCACCCCCCCATCCCAGTTGAAAGAGCTAAGAACATGTGATGAGGTGCAGACACTGCTTTTGAAGTATTTGCGTCCTCAACCAGATAGACCAAACGGAACACGACTCTACAGACTCACCCACGTACTTTAGCGCTGTCTTATCATACCGCTAGATAGTTGTTCTAATCTGCAGCGTTAATTAGCGTTCAGTGGACGTCCGGCACCAACACAAAGCAGGAACGCAAGATTAAACTGCACTGCGCGGACTGACATTAATGTGATATTATTAATCTGCCTCTCACATCCGTTCTCGCTCTGTTCTTAGTAGCGTTCCCTTCCCTGCTAGCGGGGGAGATTAATCACCTCGGCTGGACGGCGACATCGAGCTCGAGCGTGATTACCAAACTTATAATTGGTCAGGGTTGCTCTGAAGGTGATGAATGCGATCGCGGCCGAGCTTCACAAACAGCCTGGCGTTTATCGGGCGCTCGCCGAGTCTCGCGGCATTCGATTGAGATATCTAACGCTAATGATGAATGGGGCCGTCGCTACCTGACGCTAGTTCATCACGCCGGCGCTCTCTGCTGCAGGACGAACCCGACACGAGGCGGCGACGTATTAAATACAGATGATTGAAAGATTTGCGGGATGGATTTTCTGACACTGAGGTGCAAACACGAGCGGCTGAATGATTCATCAGACCTTATTGGAACTTATTGTCTGAATCGTATCGACCAAACAATGAGCTTTGAACACACGTGAAGATGCCTGGAGTGCCAGAGATCTGAGAGCGTTATGGAGGACTTTATGTTTAGGATGTTTTTTGGGGTTTATGGAGGTTTTATGGAATCTTCCAGACAACTGCTGCAATTAATCTGGGTTATTTATTAATTAATCTGTCTGTCTGTCTAAATGTCTGTCTTTCCATCTGACGTGTGTTTATCTGTCTGTCTGTCCGTCCATCTATCTTTCTGTCTGTCAATCTATCTCTCTCAGTGTTTATCTGTCTGTTCATTTATCTGTCTGTCTGCATGTCTATCTATCTATCTATCTATCTATCTATCTATCTATCTATCTATCTATCTATCTATCTATCTATCTATCTATCATCTGTCTATCTGTCTTTATATCTGTCTTTCTGTCTGTCGATTTGTCTGTCTATTTATAATAATAATCATAATAATAATAATACATTTTATTTATAACGCACTTTACATTTGAAAACAAATCTGTCTGATATTTGTGTATCTGTCTATCTCTCTGTCCATCCATCAGAGGTCTATCTATCTATCCGTTCGCCCGTCCGCCCAACCATCTATCTATCTATCCGTCTGTCTGTCTAGCTGTCTGTCTAACTATCTATCAATCTGTCTACCTGTTTGTATATTTGTCTGTCTATCTATCTATCTATCTATCTGTCTGTCTGTCTGTCTGTCTGTCGGTCGGTTGGTCGGTCTATCTGTCTATCTTTCAGTCTATATGTCTTTTAATTTATCAACCTGTTTGTCTGTTAATCTATCTATCAGTCTGTCTGTCTATCTTAATTTGTATGTCTAATTTATCTGTCTGTCTGTTAATTTATTGAACTGTCTGTCTATCTATCAGTCTGACTGTATGTTTGTCTTTCTAATACATTGTCCAGTGATCATGTTAACATAGTAAATAAAGGCAGCGTCTCCTTACACGTTAACTTTTTATTCTTCTGCCTCTTTACCCCTCAGTTTAAAACTGTAAACCTCCCGGAGCTCCTGAGTTAGGAGACGAAGCAGCGAGTTAATAATCCTGCATTCTGAGCATGTCTGACCAAACATGACCTTGGACTGCACCGGTTACCCCGGGGTGCCTCAGAGCAGACTGTAGCCAAACAGAACAAACCGAAGCCTTTACAGCCCAAAAGAGCCAATACACATACAAGACTTAGCTTCAAATTATTATAGAAACAATAATGTGGATGAAACACTTCATTCTATACACTACATACACACAAAAGTATCGGGACGCCACATCTAATTACTGATTTCACGTCTTTCAGTCACAACAATCACCGACAGGTGTAATAAATTAATTATATGAGGAAAATATATGCTCCCAGCTTTGCAGCAACAATTTAAGGAAGGACCTTTATATAAAGAAGTTAGAGAAATGCCTTTGCAGCATTTAGCAGATGCTTTTATTTAAAGCAACATACAACTGAAAACTTGGAGGTGGTTGGGCTTAAACCTTCTGATTACTAGTCCAGCACCTTAACCACTAAGCTACCACTGGCCATCTGTACATTGATTTCCATCTGATTAATTATCACTTACAAAATATAAATAAAAAAACAAACAAAATGTATTAATGTATTTATTACATGAACTGATTATTTAATTAATTTACTTATTTACCTATAAATAAATGAATGAATGAATAAATACATTAATAAATAAATAATTTAATAATGTTTAATAATTATTTTATTAATAAATAAATAAATTAATTAATTAATCAGTAATGTTTATTAATTATTTAATAAATAAACAAATAAACAGATAAATAATTGATGTTTAATAATTATTTAATTATTAAATTATTAAAATAATAAAGTAATTAATTAATTAATAATGTTTAATGATGTTTAAGAATGATTAAATAAATAAAGAAAAAAATAAAGAAATGAAGAAATAAAGAAATAAAGAAAGAAATAACTAAAGAAATAAAGAAATAAAGAAATAAAGAAATAAATGGAATTTAACACCTGGAATCAGCTGATCTAACCCTTCTTCAGTTATTCTTCCCCCTAAAAGAGCAAATTGAACTAAACTGCATGACATTTAAACAGTTGATATTTATCTGATAATTAAATTAAATAAATTAATTAGATAAATTATCTAATAAGGCGGCACGGTGGCTCGATGGGTAGCTCTGTCATCTCACAGCAAGAAGGTCCTGGGTTCGATTCCCAGGTGGAGCGGTCCAGGTCTTTTCTGTGTGCAGTTTGCATGTTCTCCCCGTGTCAGTGTGAGCTCCGGTTTCCTCGTACAGTACAGAGACGTGCGGTCAGGTTACCTGGAGATACTAGAAATATGTGTGTGTGTGTGTGTAGACACCTGACCGGCTGATCTCAGTGGGATCTGAGCCACCTGAGCGCCCGAGTAATTGTTCTGAATTAATAAAACCAAATAAATGAGCAGGACTGTAATAAATCTAACAGAATATCAGTGAGAGTCTGAGAGTAAACCTTTAACATGTGCAGCATTTCAGTCTGACCACAGCTTTCTACATTCCTTTCATTAAGGTCCTGTTCAGATTTAAGTACATCTGTAAGAACTTTTCTCAAGGTTTCTCCGAGCGCTCTTTAAAAGCGAGGTTTAAAATCTTCGCAGCAAGTTGAACCTGTTGGGTTATAAATCTAACTCAAGGTTAAACACTACCTGCATGAAGAGCTAGCTCCGAGCAGGACTATCGATTAGCTTATTGTACTTCACAAAGGAGCAGAATAAATAGAGACAGCTCCACCGAGCTCAGCGTGAAAAGCTGGAATGCTAATAAAAATCCCCACGCGGCTCGGCTACATTCCACTCCTGTTCAGGTAATGATTACTGTATAAAAAGAATACAATAAATAAAAGTAGAAGCTTAAAGTGAAGCTAAATTAAATATCTGAGACACAGACTGGTGTGTTCAGCCTTAAACCAACAATCATATATTTCAGCTCTGAATTTTTCTGTAGATTGTTTTGATACTTGACAATCATTTTAACACCAAGGTTTTCTAGCAATCTAATTTAAAATTCCCAAACCCTTAAACAGCGAAGCTACAGAAGGTCGTTTATTATAATTAATATATACAGTATACTGTACAATACATATATAATGTGTAACATGGAGTCACAACAAGCAACCAGAAGTGAGACGACAAAGATGCTTCATCACCTCCAACCATCTACATATCATTTCTTTCATGTACACATCCATCCATCCAAACATCTGCCCATCCATCCATCCAACCGTCCATGCATCCGTCTGTTACAACTGCCCGGTGTAGCTCATCATAGATCTATTCTGAAGCCCAACAATACACTTGAAATATATACTATCCATATATCGATTCACCCACCAATCCGTCCATCCATCCATACATCTGTCCAAACATCCATCTGTCTGTTCGTCCATCTATTCAAACATCTGTCCATCTGTCCATACATCTGTCCATCTGTTAGTTCAACCATCCATCCATCCATCCAACTATTGGTCCATCCGTCTGTCCAACCATCCGTCCGTCTATCCATACATCCATCAGTCCGCCAGTTCATCCATCCAAACTTCCATCCATCCAAACATCTGTCCATCAAAATATCCAAACATCTGCCGTCCGTCCACCCGTCCGTCCATTTATCTTTCTATCCATCCATTCAACCATCCGTCTGTCCATCTGTTGATCCATCCACCCAAACATCCATCAGTCTGTCCGTCCATTCATTCATTTAAACCTCTCCATCCACCCATCCATACATTCATCCATCCATCTGTCCAAACATCCAGCTGTTTGTCCATCCATTCAGACTTCCTAACATCCCTCCGTCCATCTGTCCATACATCTGTCAGTCCATCCATCCAAACTTCCATCCATCCAAACATCTGTCCATCAAAATATCCAAACATCTGCCGTCCGTCCATCCATTTATCTGTCTGTCCATCCATCCAAACATCCATCTGTCCATCCGTTAGTTTAACCATCTACAACCCCAATTCCAATGAAGTTAGGACGTTGTGTAAAACATAAATAAAAACAGAATACAATGATTTACAAATCCTTTTCAACCCATATTCAATTGAATACACTACAAAGACAAGATATTTAATGTTCAAACGGATAAACTTTATTGTTTTTTTGCAAATATTCACTCATTTTGAATTTGATGACTGCAACACGTTCCAAAAAAGTTGGGACAGGGGCAACAAAAGACTGGGAAAGTTGAGGAATGCTCAAAAAACACCTGTTTGGAACATTCCACAGGTGAACAGGTTAATTGGAAACAGGTGAGTGTCATGATTGGGTATAAAGGGAGCGTCCCCGAAAGGCTCAGTCGTTCACAAGCAAGGATGGGGCGAGGTTCAACACTTTGTGAACAACTGCGTGAGCAAATAGTCCAACAGTTTAAGAACAACGTTTCTCAACGTGCAATTGCAAGGAATTTCATCATCTACAGTCCATAATATCATCAAAAGATTCAGAGAATCTGGAGAAATCTGTGCAAGTAAGCGGCAAGGCCGAAAACCAACATTGAATGCCCGTGACCTTTGATCCCTCAGGCGGCACTGCATTAAAAACCGACATCATTCTGTAATGGATATTATCACATGGGCTCAGGAACACTTCAGAAAACCATTGTCAGTGAACACAGTTCGTCGCTCCATCTATAAGTGCAAGTTAAAACTCTACCATGCAAAGTGAAAGCCATATATCAACAACACCCAGAAACGCTGCCGGCTTCTCTGGGCCCGAGCTCATCTGAGATGGACTGACGCAAAGTGGAAAAGTGTCCTGTGGTCTGACGAGTCCACATTTCAGATTGTTTTTGGAAATCATGGACGTCGTGTGCTCTGGGCCAAAGAGAAAAAGGACAGTCCGGATTGTTATCAGTGCAAAGTTCAAAAGCCAGCATCTCTGATGGTATGGGGGTGTGTTAGTGCCCATGGCATGGATAACTTGCACATCTGTGAAGGCACCATTAATGCTGAAAGGTACATACAGGTTTTGGAGCAACATATGCTGCCATCCAAGCAACGTCTTTTTCAGGGACGTCCCTGCTTATTTCATCAAGACAATGCCAAGCCACATTCTGCACGTGTTACAACAGAGTGGCTTCGTAGCAAAAGAGTGCGGGTACTAGACTGGCCTGCCTGCAGTCCAGACCTGTCTCCCATTGAAAATGTGTGGCGCATTATGAAGCGCAAAATACGACAACGGAGACCCCGGACTGTTGAGCAACTGAAGTTGTACATCAAGCAAGAATGGGAAAGAATTCCACCTACAAAGCTTTAACAATTAGTGTCCTCAGTTCCCAAACGCTTATTGAGTGTTGTTAAAAGGAAAGGTGATGTAACACAGTGGTAAACATGCCCCTGTCCCAACTTTTTTGGAACGTGTTGCAGGCATCAAATTCAAAATGAGTGAATATTTGCAAAAAACAATAAAGTTTATCCGTTTGAACATTAAATATCTTGTCTTTGTAGTGTATTCAATTAAATATGGGTTGAAAAGGATTTGCAAATTATCGTATTCTGTTTTTATTTATGTTTTACACAACGTCCTAACTTCATTGGAATTGGGGTTGTATTTATCCAAACATCCATCCATCCAAACTCCCATCCATTTAAAAATCATAACATCTGTCCATCCAAACATCCATTCGTCTCTCCATTCATCCATCCATCCATCCATCCATTCATCCATCCATCCATCCATCCATCCAAACATCCGTTTGTCCATACATCTGTCCATTCGTTAGTTCAACCATCCATCAGTCCGTCCGTCCATCCATTCAAACTTCCATCCATTTGTCCATTTGTTAGTTAGACCATCCACTCATCCATCCATCCAAACATCCATCTGTCTCTTCATCCATCCATCTGTTCATTCGTCCATCAAAACATCTATCTGTCCAAACATCCATCTCTCCATCGCCAACATTTTTGTCTGAATCCATTGCAAGCAACTGAGAATAAAAAGCTTCGATCAGAGCCCAGCAGCGGCAACTAGTCCAGTACCTAAAGCACAGAGCTACGACTGCCTGGTGTAGCTTATCATATATCCATTCAGACGTCCAACAATACGCCCATCCATTACTTGAAATCTATTCTATTCATCTGTCTATTCGCCCACCAATCCATCCATTTATCCATCTGCACATCTGTGTTTGTGTGTTTCTGTCTCTGTATTTGTCTCTCAGTCGGCGGTGCAGTTCGTCCTCCCAGCCCTGTGAGTTTTCTTGTGCATACCATTAGCATAATTAACATTCTTCATCATTTTGCCAGTGCTGTAATCCGACAGACATTTTCTGTGTTGCCGAGCATTAATTATTTCCCAGATACATTAAATGGATCTAATGTATTCCTCTAAAACTCAGCCGATCGCTCACTAAGTGCATGTTTCCATCATTAATGTTTTCACAGCAGTTATTTCATTCAAGCCATGATGTTAAACACTAATTACAGCTGATAAATCATTCACAATGCCAGCCGCCGTCTGACAGGAGCGAGCAGGAACTACCGGATGCAGCGGCTTCAGAAAATGAACCAAAATTTATAACAACAATAATAATAATAATAATAAAAACATCAGCATTATCACTGGCTTATTGAGGTGGGAAACATAAACGTAACATTATTAACATTGGCTAACACACTGACGATACAGCGTCCATATACAGGGGTTGGACAAAATAACTGAAACACCTGGTTTTAGACCACAATAATTTATTAGTATGGTGTAGGGCCTCCTTTTGCGGCCAATACAGCGTCAATTCGTCTTGGAAATGACATATACAAGTCCTGCACAGTGGTCAGAGGGATTTTAAGCCATTCTTCTTGCAGGATAGTGGCCAGGTCACTACGTGATGCTGGTGGAGGAAAACGTTTCCTGACTCGCTTCTCCAAAACACCCCAAAGTGGCTCAATAATATTTTGATCTGGTGACTGTGCAGGCCATGGGAGATGTTCAACTTCACTTTCATGTTCATCAAACCAATCTTTCACCAGTCTTGCTGTGTGTATTGGTGCATTGTCATCCTGATACACGGCACCGCCATTGGATGCACATGGTCCTCCAGAATGGTTCGGTAGTCCTTGGCAGTGACGCGCCCATCTAGCACAAGTATTGGGCCAAGGGAATGCCATGATATGGCAGCCCAAACCATCACTGATCCACCCCCATGCTTCACTCTGGGCATGCAACAGTCTGGGTGGTACGCTTCTTTGGGGCTTCTCCACACCGTAACTCTCCCGGATGTGGGGAAAACAGTAAAGGTGGACTCATCAGAGAACAATACATGTTTCACATTGTCCACAGCCCAAGATTTGCGCTCCTTGCACCATTGAAACCGACGTTTGGCATTGGCACGAGTGACCAAAGGTTTGGCTATAGCAGCCCGGCCGTGTATATCAACCCTGTGGAGCTCCCGACGGACAGTTCTGGTGGAAACAGGAGAGTCGAGGTGCACATTTAATTCTGCCGTGATTTGGGAAGCCGTGGTTTTATGTTTTTTGGATACAATCCGGGTTAGCAGACAGCTTTATCTTGCGTCCACAGTTAATCCTGTTGGATGTGGTTTGTCCTTCTTGGTGGTATGCTGACATTACCCTGGATACCGTGGCTCTTGATACATCACAAAGACTTGCTGTCTTGGTCACAGATGCACCAGCAAGACGTGCACCAACAATTTGTCCTCTTTTGAACTCTGGTATGTCACCCATAATGTTGTGTGCATTGCAATATTTTGAGCAAAACTGTGCTCTTACCCTGCTAATTGAACCTTCACACTCTGCTCTTACTGGTGCAATGTGCAATTAATGAAGATTGGCCACCAGACTGGTCCAATTTAGCCATGAAACCTCCTACAATAAAATGACAGGTGTTTCAGTTATTTTGTCCAACCCCTGTATATAAGTCATGTATGCACTATATGGACACCATATATGTTTGAGAGAACATGCATTTAAAATGGGATAAACTGCCCAAATCCAGAACATTTGCAGCTATAATCTCCAGGTATTGAATACAGACCTGTGGGTAAAATACTTCAGCTTCTGATCTTTAATACGTCTAAAACATGTTTTCACTTCATCATTCTGGGTGATTAATGTAGAAATATGGAAAAAAATGGCAATTCTATCCATTCAGAATCGAATCCACAACACAAAGTGTGCCAAAACTCCATCAAAAAGGTTTTTTAAAATTAGTTTAATTGGTTTTTAATCATCTAAAAACGTGACAGAACTTTAATGGAAAAACTAAACTCTGCGTCGATTCTAATTGGTCCATCGTGTTTGATTGACGTCCACACCTTCCAATTGTAGACACCTTGGACGACACGCCGTAAAGCGAGATGCGTCACGTGAACAACAACTCGAACGAAAGTGAAACCAAAAATGCTGCTAAACGTTCCGAGTGTAAAAGTGAAAATAAAAACAGCAGTTTTGTATAAGTGTGATGTTGTAGCTTCAGTATTTATTCCTTTAGAATATTTGTTTCAGAGTCTGAGCGTCGTTATTTAGATAGCTAGTTTACCCATGGTGCATTGAGACGTGTATTATTACTGCTTAGTTGTTTGAGAGGAGAAATGACGGTATCGGATTGGTATCGGTATCGGACATAAAAAATTCGTCCACATACCTTCGGAGACGTAGTGTGTTTTTACAGCGCATTATACCGAGACTCTTATTACAGAATCATTAATTCTGTACTTTCATTTATTAACGTTTTTATTAACTCCAGCGGCTCATTTTGAACCTGAACTGAATCTGTCCAAGTTCATTTACTTGTGATTTGTGAAACGCACTTTTTTAAGAGCAGTAAAGGTTTTTAATAACGTTATGAATCCGATGACCCGGGAGTCGTTAATCTGGAGCCGGAGCTTGGTGCGGTGCATTAGTTTTGGCGTTGACTGTGTTACTGCAGCGTGAGTTTGCTTTGATAATGGACGGCGTCTCTTCAGTGTGTAATTCTTAAGCTGACAGGCTTTTAGCTCAGATTTACTGTCTAATAATAAATGGATGTTTTAAATAAAGTCTAAAATCGTTCGCCAACATCCTTTTTTTTTTTCTTTCTTTTAATGATGCAGTTTGAGATTTAATATCTGAAGGAGTCTCAACGGGTTCTCGTCGATTATAATGGAACCATACTGGTTCAGAGGAACTGCTCTGTATGTCAGAATACCCCCCCTCCCCCATCCTCCCAATCCCACCAGTGCATGGTGGAAACATGAGAAACATCATTTTTTATATATTTTAATAGACAGAATTGCATCTTAATAAATATGTGTGTTTATGTAAACGACCTTCGATTTATTTTCTATTCAAAATTCATCAAGTAAATTTCTTATTAAAGTAAACAACAACAATATCGACATAAATTCACGTCCTGCACATAACAAAGGTGTTTAATTATTCAATTTTACTATTCATTCAGTTATTTACGATTAACTATTCAGTTAATTATTCATTTTACCTGTATTTAATAAATAATACATAAATATTTGTCTGTATTTTTTTTATTTATTTCATTTTTATTAACTGCTTTTTTTCTGTTCAAGGTCACAGTGGGTCCGGGTTTATCAGTAAACACTGAGCGCAAAGCGTCAAATAAATAAATTTGTTTGTTTGTTTATTTGTTTGTTTAGTATTTCATGTGTTCCACTACAGCAGATCACATCCTTATATTAAACCAGTCTCAACACCGGTGGATTAAACAGCCAATCAGCTCAGACAGCAAACTCACCGAATGTCTCCGGGGTCCTCGGTGACCAGAACATCTGTCTTACAGCTGGCGATGGGGGTGATGGACAGCTCGACCGGCGGCACCACAAAACTCTTGCTGACAGGCAGCCAAAGCCCCTGTCCCAAACTGTAGGAGGACCTGCACACAACACCGCCTGTCAGAGAGGATGCTGGGAAATAGCGACTGGTTAATTCAAATAACAGCAGAAAGCAACAGACTTTATAGCCAAAAGTATGTAGACAGCTGACCATAAGCTTGCTGGACAAAACTAGGAGCTCAGGACAGGACAGAAAAGGAGAGGAGAGGACAGGACAGAAAATGACAGCACAGGAAAAGTAAGGAAAGGACAGGAAAGGACAGGAAAAGTAAGGAAAGGACAGAAAAGGTAAGGAAAGGACATGACAGGACAGGAAAGGACAATAAAGGAAAAAAAGGATAGGGCAGGACAGGACATGAAAGGACAGGGCATGAAAGGACAAAACAGGAAAGAACCAGACGAGACAGGACAGGAAAGGACAGGAACGGACAGAACAGGACAGGAAAGGACATGAAAGGACAGGACAGGAAAGTAAAAAAAAGAACAGGACAGGACAGGATTCAAAAACCAAGAAACTCAAGTGTCCAGCACAGAGCCCCCTGACCTCAGCCCTTCTGAACAGCTTTGGAATGAACCGGAGCATCAACTGAGGCTTTCTTGTAGGGCACAAATTCCCACAGACATACAGGCATTCAAAGTTCTGTGAGAAGCTTTTCAATCTATTTTAATACCATTTGTTTCTGAAATGGGACGTCCAACAAGCTCACGGTCGGGCGTCCGAATACTTTTGTGACCAGTACATGCCCCGAACCCCTCGCTCATAACCTGTCCAGATCAGTTAATAAAGCTCCAGCAATAAGCACCACACCCCCGGGGTCCACCACCTCAAATCGAGACAAATACACAGTGAATGAACTGAGATTGATGCCCACTTCCACTCATAAATAAGAGCCAGGAGGTGAGGTCATCACTCCCGGTCATCACTCCCGGTCATCACTCCCGGTCATCACCGACACCACAGAATCACATCGACTGGTTTCTGCTGCCGCCCATCAATCACCGGCACAGCGACGCCATTAAAGCATCCGGCAGAGTGATGACGGTCCCGGTGAGTAAGCCGAGCGCCGTATAAATCCCCCCAGCACCCTGTTTTCTGGCTCCCTACAAGCGCCGCTCATCGACTGCTCTGAAATAAACGCCGGCGTCGTAGCATGGCTAATTAAAACGTGACGAACTGGTAATTAGCCAGATACGAATGTGGAATTGCAGGCTTGACTGATTACGAGACGCTCAAACCGGAGAGGAAGAACTGATTACGCTCTGAGAAAACGCTCACCTGATAATAGTTCAAATCATCTACGTATGATGTACTAAATGAGACAAAAGTATTCGGACGCCGTAAGCTTGTTGGATGCCCCGTTTAAAAAAAAACAAATGGTGTTAGAATAGAGCGACGCTGTGTGATCTTTCCATCTAGAAAGAGAAGCCTTCTGAGATGTCTGTGTATGATGACAACATTTGTATGGCTGGGAAAAAAGCCTCAGTTGATTTTTCAGTTTATTCCAAAGCTGTTCAGTCAGGGTTTTGTGCAGCAGCAGTTTCTTTGAACCAAGCTTTTATTCACATCTGTATAGAGGGTCTTCCCTAAAGTGTTGCTGTAAAGTGGAAGCATATGATGTTACACCTGCTAGCAATTGTTGTGGCTGAATCACATATATTCAATAATTAGAAGGCGGTGTCCTAATACTTTGGGTTTATTTAGTGTACATGTTAATAAACACGGCATCATCAATCAATGTTAACACCGAACCATTTAGATAATTTGAATCAGTGTTCAAAATAAATAAAATAATAATAAAAAAATAATAATTTAAACCCCGAACCATTTGCATTTGAAATGACACCTAGACCCCACCCCCTTCTTGAAAAAAAAAGAAAGAAATAAAAAAAAGAATAAAATAAATAAATAAATAAAAAACACCAAACCATTTAGATATTTTTTTTAATTATTATTTATTTATTTATTTTTTAATCACAGTCAAACGCTTCAAAAATAAAGAGTGAATAATATATAAGTGAAATAATTTCTGAAATAATATTTATTTAGGAAATAAATAAATAAATAAATAAATAAATAAATAAATAAATAAATAAATAAATAAATAAATAAATAAATAAATATTTTTACCCCGAACCATTTGGATATTTTTTAAATTGAATCAGTGTAAAAAGCTTCAGAGTGAAACAACCAAAAATGACTCTGAACATCACCTAGCCTCCCTACTCCCCTCCAGAAAAAAATCAATTTGGTACATGGCGCTCACACTAAGCCCTCAGAAGCAGCACCTAGCATGCCGCTAAATCCGGCCAGCGGTCACCACCGGTCCTCTGCCTCGTCTCAAATGTCAGGGTGGATGTACTCGTCAAACATCATGAAGCCTGACATTAAGAGCCGCTGAAAGACCCCGCGGAGGGAGCAGGGCCGGGGGCGAGTGCGCTCTCGCTCCCCGCACCCCCCACCCCCCCCCACCCCACCCCACCCCCCCGGAGTCGCCTCCAGGGTTTCGGACTTATTTCAGGACTGTGGGACCTGTGGGAGCGTGATGCTGCCATGACAGCTACCACTCAGTTCACATCTCATCATGTTTCCGGACATGAAGACGAAAGGATCCGGAGCTGCTCACCTGAAGATCTTCTCCGGAGCCTGCTCGCCCGTCACCAGGTCATATCCGCGCTCCAGGTTCGAGTACGGCCAGGGGCTGCGGGAGGTTTATAATGCATGAGGGATTAATAATGTAGCATCACTTACAGAGGCAAAAAATCACAGATAACTTCATAGAAAACATGATCTGCACTACAGACGGACCTGGTCATCATTTTTTAAATCTTAAGCTTCATTTGGATCAGATTAGAGTCTTAAATTTAAAATCCTCACATAAAGCGTCATGAATAAGTTTTCACCCCCTGACATTTATTATCAGAAAAAAAAATTAGTGTGATATGAAATTTTTCTTCAATTTGATAAAACATGGGAGAGACTTTTCAACAGCCGAGCAAGCTTTACATCCGCGTGGGCTTAGATGGCAGCCATGCAAGAAATCTGCATAATAATTATTGAATCTTCTTATCTGAAGGCTCTGATCCTGTTTTTTGGGTGGAGCCCAAAAGAGATGCTTTATTATTATTATTATTATTATTATTATTTATTTTTTAATTTTATTTATTTTATGTATTTTTAATTAACATCTTTTATGTTAAGGATCGGTTGTGAAGTAGGCGTGGTCAGACTGAGACTCCGTATCTATCGGCAGGTCAGGTGTCTACACAGACATGATTGGCTATGTCAGAGGGGTGGGGGGGGCAAACAACCTAGCTATTAGGGGGTGCACTTCTCAGTGCACTCTCAGTGCCGGTCCCGAGCCCGGATACAATATGAGGGCAGTGTCAGAAAGGGCATCCGGTGCCAAATCGGTTATAAGTACCAGAATGGTTCACTGTTTAACCCCCCAAATATGGGAGCAGCTAAAAAAAAAAAACGTTTTTGTGAAGAGCGCCTGAAAGAAAGCCGGAGGCGGCTGATAACGAGTCAAGAGCGATACTGCGTTCTGGAAGACCCCGCCCCTGGCAGGTGAAAAGAAGCGGTGTGCGTAGAAGGGTGCACGTGACAGCTTCAGCCTTCTCAAACAGGGGTGGGGAAGAAGCAGCAACAAGTAAAATAATTCCAGTTGGCCATGACTGGATGGGGTGAATATACAGGGGGGTACAAACCCCAGTGTATACTTTAGGCTACATGAAGGGCATCTATTTTTATTTCTGTGCTCCTCATCATCATCATCATCATCATCACAGTTTGCCTGTTTATACCCTCAACTCTACACCGACACTTCACTTGTCTCAGTACCAAACCGATGACCCTCTAAGTTCTTCACTTCTCCTCTCCCTCACACCCTTCAGCAGTTTGTCAGTCCTTCCCGGGGTGTCGGTTAAGGTGACAGCACTTTTTTTGCGCCTCTTACCCTTCGTTGCGTGCCCAGTCGGTGCGAACACAGAGGTGTGTGTGTTCGGGGTCGGGTGAGTAGCCCTCCAGGCAGCTGCATTCTCCTGGAAAGAGCAGAGAGTCGGTGACAGATATTCATTTATCCTGGCTGAGAATAAATTACCCCTGAACGTTACCCCGTTCCCCTCTGTCCTCGCCCGTCACGCACAGCGCTCGTTTCCAATAAAGCGTCAGCAGACTGACTGTAAGTGCCGTACGTCCGCCTGTGGTGGATAAAAACCCTAAATAAAACACCTCAGAGACTAGATTATGGGTAGAAAAGAGTTTTATTCTTGTCTGGATTGCACTGGCTAGTGTTCTCTCTACACAGACACATTTCCTGTCATCTTACACTCCCGAGAAGAGGGCGTGTCTAAATTTTTAGATTTCTTAAAATGCTCCTACTGAGGCACCTTAATTCTGAGTGATAATCTGACTAAATAACGAGGAAGCATCAGATGCTGCCTTAGCAGTATTATTTAATTAATTAATTTATTATTATTATTATTATTATTATTATTATTATTAATATTATTATTATTATTTTATTTTTTTTTAATTTTTTTTTATTGTATTTTATTTTATTTATTTATTTATTTATTTTTTATTTGAATTAATTAATTATTTATTAAGTCCCATCTCTGTCAAGCTACCAAGGTTGAGTCCTGTTGGGTTTGAATGTTGGCTAAGCAGTAAAAAACTAGACTATTAATCAGAAGGTTAAAGGTTCAAGCCCCATTGCCAGGATGTGAGTGTTAGCCTACGTTTGCATTGCTGTTTTGTATGTATATTTTTGACCACTTGATGTCATTTGTTTTTAGAAAACCTACAATAAACAAACAATTGTGCATTTTAAACATTTATTTTATTTTGTTTTCATGTTTTATCAAGGCTCAATCCTGGTCAGGGTTGCAGTGGATCAGACCCACACCCCGGACAGGCGACACATTTTCAGCATTTAGCAGATGTCTCAATCCAAAGCGATTTACAGTACTGTGACAGTACATATTGTGAGAAATTAAGGGTTAAGGACCTTGCTCAAGGGCCCAACAGAAGCAACCTGGCAGTGGTGGGACTTGAACCAGTGACCTTTTGATTACTAATCCACCTTAACCACTAGGCTACGACTGCCTAACTTGTTTGCATTTTATTCACGTTGATTTAATTAATGTCAGTCACGGCCGATAGCACCGCTGGGGATTCGAACCCTGGATAGCGTGCTAGCGTGATTTTCCACCGGTACCACACGATCACTCTTGTTTCAGTCAGTCAGTCACAGAGAACGAACAGCGGTCAGAATAATTGAAACTGAGCTCTGTGTTATTATCTGTTCTCTCATAACTCCGGTTCCCAAACTGCTCCTCGTTCTCTTCTGCTTTTATTAATTTATTATTACATATTTTATTATTTTTTTCACGAGGCTGTTTGCTTAAGCACTCGTGTCCTATGAACCGGGTCTCCAGGGCTTCCTCGAGCGCCGTGGCTCTCAGGAAGCTGATTTATGAGCTGTCAGACGATATGAGCCGCAAGATTCATAAACCCCGGCAAACAACCACGCGCAGTAATACCATCAGTTCCTGTCGTGAAGCTCCGTGTGCAAACTTGCTTTACATTTTATCCACTGGTGTTTTGTTTGTTTACTTGTGTGTTTTATTATTATTATTTTCTTATCCTTCTGCTTTTTTGGATGTTTAATCAAAAGAATAAATGCATTTTTGCTCAGGAGTGGACGTCAAGCCTCGTAAGCCTCGTAAACCTCGTCTCCTTGATTGACAGGTACTGAATCAGAAGCTGTAGTGCCAAGTACAAGTCAAGAGTCATGTCAAATCCTTACTGGGACTGACAGACCCAAAGCTAGATCCATTTTACTGGGACTTACTGGTTTTTGGAGACCCAAAACACCTGAATCTGAACAACTGGGGGTTAAGGACCTTGCTCAGGGGTCCAACAGCAGCAACCTGACGGTGGTGGGGCTTGAACCCGCAATCTTCTGATTATTCTTCCAGTACCTTATCCACTGAACTCCCACTGTCAAGCCATCAGCCACTTTTACTCCACTGGGACTGACAGGTACAGAAGCCCATCAAACAACCTCCTTCATTTCGACTGAGGGGTAAAAAGCCATAAGTCACACCTTCAGTAGGACTGAGGGGCATTCTTGTACTGATTGGTACACGCCTTGCGTATGCAGACTTTGAGCAGGTATGCCAACGTCTTACCCAACATCGACACTTTGACATCCTAAGTTACAGCACAGAGGGACGAACGGGCACCGAGCTGCATGCCAATGCATAATGAAGGATTTTATTTTATAACAAAGCGTTAAATAATTAATTCAGTGACTTTATGAGCCAGGAGAACGACGATTACCTGCAACATTGCCCGTGTTAGGATGCTAATTTAATGTATATTCAACAGAAAACAGCAAAAAATACATAAATACAAAAGTTTGACCTTTTAAAATGTCTTTACCGCTCAGACGTACAGTAAGTCGGTGGGGCTCGTCAAGAGCCGACTGCGGACGTGAGAAATTGTGAAGGAAGAAGAACATTTAGGCAATTTAAAGAACAAAAAGAACAATTATGTCTTTGTTTCTGCACCATTTTGCACTCTGATAATGTTTTCAAGCTGGGTTTGTCTAAAGTTGGCTGATGTTTGGAAGACTGGTGAGCTACAGCTGATTAAATGAGCTTATCACGATTTTGGTGTGTCATTTTGATAGGACGTGCCAACCAGATACTAAAACTGCCATCACAGGAACAATATCAGAGCAGGTCGGAGGTGTCGGAACATTAGCAAAGACTGCTAGCTGTGTGAGGAGGTGGTGCGAGGAAGGGTCACTCGAACCGTCAGCAATATTCATGCTCGGACTGGGAACTAGTTCATCACAGAGCAACAAACACTCACATATAGGGGTATTGATGGGAGTCCTCTGTGCCATGGTGTTGTGCCACCCACACTACCATTTAGACATCTGAACTGGCTAGTTTATCCTGGTCAGGGTGGTGGTGGGTCTGGATTCCTTGAAAATCACTGGGCTCAAGGCAGGGTGCCAATCCATCACAGGTCTTTGGCCCGTCCCTTCCTCAGACACAGCCTTCTTCTTGTTTTGTGTGTGTAAAGATTCAAACCCGGGTTTCAAAGGCTGTGGGCTGGTGTAATACACTGCTGTGCCACTCAAGCTAATATGCAACAGTCTGGGGAAGAACCTTTGTGTGTTGTGAAGGAACGACTCTACTTCTCCCCATCGAACACCGTTGGGAAGAATTGGAATCCTGATTGCAAGCCAAGCTTTTCTTGCTCATTAAATTCCTCATATTATTTTTTCTATTCCGTCAGGATGGCACCAGACCAGCCACTGATCGTTTTCTGCTGTTCTGCTCCTCTCAGCGTCTGACCCGACCCCGCTGATTGATGATTATTGTCACTGGAACGGTTTTCCAATCTGGCTAAAGGCTGTACAGGCAATTTTCTGATTTCAAGGATCGCAGCGTCGGTGCTGATTTTAGTATTCAGACGTATCATCGTGTCGTCTAAGAAACACAAATCTGCTCAAAAAACATTCCAGAAATTCATTCGGTCGCTTTTGGAAGTGAGATGAGAAGCAGGACGTTAAATACAGGCTCAGACGGCGAAATAAATCCGACTGATCAAAATAACGCCGGATAAACGCCACGCCGAGTTTTCCTGCCGTTCATAAAGTCAAAGGACGTTTTCCTAATCAGTCGGATTTAGCCGGAAGTGCAGGAAGGGACGGCAGGAGCTGGATGAAGGTGGGGGATCCGAAGCGGTCATCCCATGGTTTAATCAAACCCTGCTGGCAGCCTGAGATTGGCCTGGCTTTCATCCCAGAAGCTTTTATTACACACAGCGCGCGGAGAATAAAAAGAGGTTTCCGTCAGCTAGTTTACCCTCGTATCTCAGGAGCTGAGGGGGGTATGATAGGGCACCGCAAATAAACAGATTCCAGCAACACAAAGAAGCTTAGGAGCAAGAGCTGACAACCAGGCTAACTAACATCACCAAACCAGACTAACTAACATCATCAAACCAGACTAACACACATCACCAAACCAGACTAACACACATCACCAAACCAGACTAACACACATCACCAAACCAGACTAACACACATCACCAAACCAGACTAACACACATCACCAATCCAGACTAACACACATCACCAAACCAGACTAACACACATCACCAAACCAGACTAACACACATCACCAAACCAGACTAACACACATCACCAAACCAGACTAAAACACATCACCAATCCAGACTAACACACATCACCAATCCAGACTAACACACATCACCAAACCAGACTAACACACATCACCAAACCAGACTACCACATACACATCACCAAACCAGACTAACACACATCCCCAATCCAGACTAACACACATCACCAAACCAGACTAACACACATCACCAAACCAGACTAACACACATCACCAAACCAGACTAACACACATCACCAAACCAGACTAAAACACATCACCAATCCAGACTAACACACATCACCAATCCAGACTAACACACATCACCAAACCAGACTAACACACATCACCAAACCAGACTACCACATACACATCACCAAACCAGACTAACACACATCGCCAAGTCAGACTAACACACATCACCAAACCAGACTAACACACATCACCAATCCAGACTAACACACATCATCAAACCAGACTAACACACATCACCAAACCAGACTAACACACATCACCAAACCAGACTAACACACATCGCCAAGTCAGACTAACACACATCGCCAAGTCAGACTAACACACATCACCAAACCAGACTAACACACATCGCCAAGTCAGACTAACACACATCACCAAACCAGACTAACACACATCGCCAAGTCAGACTAACACACATCACCAAACCAGACTAACACACATCACCAATCCAGACTAACACACATCACCAAACCAGACTAACACACATCACCAAACCAGACTAACACACATCACCAAAACAGAACACACATCAACAAACCAGACTTACACACATCACCAAACCAGACTAACACACATCACCAAACCAGACTAACACACATCACCAATCCAGACTAACACACATCACCAATCCAGACTAACACACATCACCAAACCAGACTAACACACATCACCAAACCAGACTAAAACACATCACCAAACCAGACTAACACACATCGCCAAACCAGACTAACACACATCGCCAAGTCAGACTAACACACATCACCAAACCAGACTAACACACATCGCCAAGTCAGACTAACACACATTGCCAAGTCAGACTAACACACATCACCAAACCAGACTAACACACATCACCAAACCAGACTAACACACATCACCAATCCAGACTAACACACATCACCAAACCAGACTAACACACATCACCAAACCAGACTAACACACATCGCCAAGTCAGACTAACACACATCACCAAACCAGACTAACACACATCACCAATCCAGACTAACACACATCATCAAACCAGACTAACACACATCACCAAACCAGACTAACACACATCATCAAACCAGACTAACACACATCACCAATCCAGACTAACACACATCGCCAAGTCAGACTAAGAAACAGTTCTCGCATGCCTTTACTACCACTACTACTTCTATCACTACCTCTACCACCACTACTATAACTACTGCTACTAGTACTACCTATACTACTTTAACACAATTACTACTACTACCACTTCTACTACTACTTCTACTACCACCTACGTATACTACTACTACTACCACCTATACTACTACTACTACTGCTACTACAACATATACTACATATACTAATAGTACTACCACTTCTATTACTACTATTACTACCTCTTCTACTATAACACTACTACTACTACTACCACCTATACTACTACTCCTACTACCACCTCTACTGCTACTACTAATATTACTACTACTACGATTACCACCTCTACTATTACTACTACTAATATTATGACCTCTTCTACTATAACAATTTTACTACCACCACCTCTACTAGTACCATTACCTCTACTACTATGACACTACTACTACTACCTATATTACTATAACACTATTACTAATACTACTACCTTTACTACCTACCACCACCACCACCTCCTGTACTAGTACTACCTCTGCCACTATAACAATACTAATACTACTACCACCTTTACTACTACTTTTACTACTGATACCACTTTTACTTTTACTACTATTACTTCCTCTATTACTATAACACTATTACTACTAACACCACATTTATAACTATTAATACTTTTACTACCACTATAGTATTTTGGATTGGTGTATAGTATATTTCCACACACACACGTTTCAGAATGATCAGAATAGAATGACTCTCTCTGTACATGTTACTGTGGAGCTGATGTTATTGTTATCTGGGCGGTTGCACCACCGCGGTGCCTCCGGTGCTGTTTGCTATTACAACATCCTATTTAATCCAGATTCCTATCGGCCGTGTGTGTGTGTGTGTGTGTGTGTGTGTGTTTGCTTCTTCTGCTTCAGCTCACGACTTATCACGGGTTCAACCGTCTCACTTTCATTCACACGCTCACTTCCTCACACACACAGGAAATGAATAGAGACGCTGTTTCCTCTCTGTGACCGCTTATCAGCTCAGAATACATTCCTGCGAGAGGTTTACACGCCTGCAGACTGTGGGACTCGCAGAGATTTAAAACGGTATTCTGATAGTCTGAAAAAGGGGCCAAAAGTATGTGGACATAACCTTTTAATTATTGAGTTTAGGTGCATATTGTTATTGGAAAAGTATGTATTTATTAAATAAATAAATAAATAAATAAATAATGCTGAAACATTTATTATTATTATTATTATTATTATTATTATTTAGCATGCTATTATATTTATATTTATATTTATATTTATAATTTAGCATGCTATTATTATTATTATGATCATTATTATTATTATTATTGTTGTTTTGTTGTTTTGTTGTTTGTTGTTGTTGTTGTTGTTGTTGTTGTTATTATTATTATTATTATTATTAATATTATTAATATTATTATTATTATTATTATGTACCTGAACTTCTTGTACTAAAGTTAAACATGTCGAAACAATTTCACACTTTTTGTGGACATCAAAATATTTGTAAAGCTGCAGTGTGTGAGCGCAGATCAAATCCGACTATCTGTCATTACAAAGAAAAAACAAGCGTTCAGCATTCACACCTTCATTTTTTATTTTTTCATTCTGTCACAAAAATGGCAGCTTTTCAAAAAACTTTTTTATTTAAAACAATAAAAGAAGAAGCACAAAAAAAAAGTCAGAAAAAAACATGACAGATTTGGTGTTTGGAACAGATGGAATACGGGTGAGGAGAATAACATGAGTGTCTTTAAATATATTCCTTAATAAAATTAATTGAAGCCACACCCCTTTCTATAGGACTGACAGGTACAGAAGCCACACCTTCTTTAATGGGACTGACAGGTACAGAAGTCACACCTTCTTTCTCTGGGACTAACAGGTACAGAAGCCACACCCCTTTTAATTGAGACTGACAGACACATAAGCCACACCCTCTTTAAAAAAAGCTGACAGGTACAGAAGCCACACCTCTTTTACTGGGACTGACCCGCACAAAGGCCACACCTACTTTCTTTAGGACTGACAGGCACAGAAGCTACACCTATTTGAATAAGACTGACAGGTACAGAGATCACACCCTCTTTCTCTTGGACTGATAGGCACATAGGACACACCTACTTTCTTTAGGACTGACAGGTACATAAGCCACACCTCCTTTAATGAGACTGACAGGTACAGAAGCCACACCCCTTTCTCTGGAACTGACCAGCGAAAAGGCCACACCCCTTTCTCCTGGACTGACCCACACAAAGGGCACACCTACTTTCTCTTGGACTGACAGGTACATAAGCCACACCCGCTTTAAATGGTGTGACAGGTACATACTAAGCCATACTCATTTATTAAGACTGACAGGTACAGTACATAAGCAACACCCCTCTCTCTGGGACTGACCCACACAAAGGCCACACCTACTTTCACTGGAACTGACCAGCACAAAGGCCACACCAACTTTCTCTGGTACTGATAGGCACATAGGCCACACCCTTTTTCTGTGGGACTGACAGGTACAGAAGCTATACATCCATTCTCTGAGTCGCTAATACACAAACATCTATACTTTAAGTATCTGTGTCTTAATTAGTGACTTGTTTTTGTTCTGCGTGACCTTCTTTTACTAACGGTCTCAATCAGGTCCTGTATGTTTACAGATAAGCTGATTAGCACCAGCTCTGCTCTCACACGCTAAATGTAATGATATTAATAAAGCAGCACTTCAACGGTCACACATGTAACATTTATTCTCACATACAACGTTCACAAGCACTGCAAGATTGCATTGTCCTGATCAGGGTCTCAGTGAATCCTGAGCCTACTGGGAAAACACTGGATGTATATCCTGTATATCATTAATTTATTACACGTGTTAGTAACTGTTGTGGCTGAAACACATACATTCAGTAATTAGAAGGGGTGTCCCAATACTTTTGACCATGTGTGTGTGTGTGTGTGTGTGTGTGTGTGTGCGTTACTCACCTGTATCCTGATCACAGAGCTGTTCACATGGCTCGGTGGTTCTCTGGCCGCAGTAATCTCGCACCCACTGCGACGATGCATTGGACTGGTAATACAGCGTCAGCTTAGCTGGGTTCAACCAGTTCGATACGTCCAGATAACTGCCCACGCTGACCACAAAACTACTTCCTGTACACACACACACACACACACACTCAATATATCTTTCATTTATATTCCAGTTTGATTAATGCAAACATGAGCAAAAATAGGCGGCACAGTGGCTTGGTGGGTAGCACTGTCGCCTCACAGCAGGAAGGTCCTGGGTTCGATTCCCAGGTGAGGCAGTCTGGGTCCTTTCTGTTTGGAGTTTGCATGTTCTCCCCGTGACTGTGAGGGTTTCTTCCGACAACTCCAAAAACATGCAGTCAGGTTAACTGGAGATACTAAATTGGCCCCCAGGTGTGTGTGTGTGTGTGTGTGTGTGTGTGTGTGTCAAGAGGCCTACAAGGGAAGTCCTGATCTTCACAACATCCAGCTTTGAGATTACCGTTGCATGCAATGACCATGCATCGGGTCAGCTGGAGCTGCATAAGGAACACAGCTATTGGACTCTTGAGCAGTTTCTGAAATAGCCCTCATGCACAAAAATGTCTTTATGAGCTGACCTTCACAACATCTAGCCTTGAGAGTACCTGATTTGGCTCTTCATTGGCAATGTTGTGGCACCTGACAGGTGAAAAGAAGCATGACAGTCTCAACGCCCTGGATCGGAGGTGGCAATGGTGGCACCAACGAGAAAAAGAAAGAGAGATAAGCTTGCAAGATAACTCAATCCAGTTGTGGCCGATCAAGAAGAGCCGAAGATGTCCCGCACCCCCTTCCAATGTAGTGAGAACACCATGTCCACAAACTTTTGGTAGAACAGAGCTTGAACCGCGCTGAATCTACGCCGCACTTTAAAAGAACAATTTTTCAGCCTTGCCACCCTCATCTGGCACCCTCTCGATTCTACCTGCCCCGGGAGCCTGAACCTGAGCACGTGCTGGAGCTGGCGAACATCCTGGCACGCTCTCAGGACCCTCAGAAGTGATCTGAACGCTGGCCGAGAGGCAGGGTGAGGGGCTTTTTTTTTACTCTCCTCCATCTGTCCGCCGTTCAGAGCGCCGTTAGCACAGAGAAACAATCGGTGGCGGGCGGCGAGCTCTTCTGTAACTACTCTTGTATTTTTTTTCCTCCTGCCTTCAGATCACACCAGCTTCTGTTTTGACAGCTTACTCAGTTTTGTCACTTTGTAAAAAGCAATTTGCAGGAACGTTTATGCCTGCGCGGGTATTTCTGGCTCGGATTTCGGGGCTTTAACAGACAGGAGAGACAGCTTTGTTACCGGAGCGACAGATGGAGAGATGGAGGAGTCTAGTCCGGGGCAACAAAAATATTAAATAAACACACCAAAAAAAAGAAAAAACTAGTTCTGAGATCTCAAGCTCGTGGGTTTGAATCTCCAGTGGTGCTATCAGCCGGTCAGGCGTCTAAAAACTGACATGATTAGTTATGTTACTAAGCTACTGAGACACGAGTATTAATCTATTAATTTTAGGGACTCTCATCCGACTCTGGACTTGTTCTTTAACTTTGGTGTAGTGGGGCTCTGCTATCGACCATCCGGGCACCTGCATGGGCAAATAATTGGCTGTGTATCTGTAGGGGAGGGACGATGGCTGAAACAGAGCGGTCGAAGCACCTAAACAGGGGGCGGCTGATCACAGATGGCAGTTCTCTGGGCTATGTCATGGCACCTGGTAGGTGAAAAGAATCAGTTAGCTGTACGTATGTTAGAGGGGGCACATGACAGCCCTGGCGCCCTGGATCGGAGGTGGCGGTGGTGGCACCAACAAGAAAAAGAAAGAGAGCTGGATTGGGTAAGCTTGCAAGATTACCCAGTCCAGTTGTGGCCGATCAAGAAGAGCCGAAGATGCCCCGCATCCCCTCCGATGTGTGCAGCGATCGCTTCTTTTCACCTACCAGGGGCGGAGCGTCTAAGAGAACAGTATGACATGTGGAGAGCCACGCACTGCCATCCGTGATCCGCCTCCCCCCGTGCAGGCACCTCGACTGGACAGCAGAGGCCGCACCTACGCCAGCAACAATAGTGTGTCTGTGTAGACGCCTGACCGGCCGATAGCAGGGGTAAGATCTACTGTGTTTTACAGCTGTGCTACCTGACCGCCCCCTTGTTCCCCTCCTGAGGACAGCGGTAGCTGAGTGGTTGATGATCACTGAAAGATATCATCATGTTTGCTCACCATCAGCGACGAAGTGTTCAGGTACGTGCAGCGTGACTTTGACCGTCAGCGGACAGGCGGTGTGTGTACCGTACACCACGGCTAACACACACGTGCTCACGGTGATCAGCGTCAGCGTAGCTTTGCTCATGGGACTCTGAGGGCAACCTGAAACGAGAGGAAGGAAGGAAGGAAGGAAGGAAGGAAGGAAGGAAGGAAGGAAGGAAGGAAGGAAGGAAGGAAGGAAGGAAGGAAGGAAGGAAGGAAGGAAGGAAGGAAGGAAGGAAGGAAGGAAGGAAGGAAGGAAGGAAGGAAGGAAGGAAGGAAGGAAGGAAGGAAGGCAGTAGGTAAGGAAAGACGAAAGAAAGGAAAAAAGGGAGAAGGAAGGAGGAAGAAGAAAGGAAGGAAGAAAGAAAGGAAGGAAGGAGGAAGAAGAAAGGAAGGAAGGAAGAAAGGAAAAAAGAAAGGAAGGAAGGAAACCAGATTACAGATTTTATAATTAACAAATCATTTTGTCCTTGACACCACCGTTTTTTCCCACCCAGCAGACTAGTGGTTGATTTTGTCGGCTGCACTGTCTGCACTGCCAATCGTGCCTGCTAGGGGGCGCCCAGCCACCCGGTAGCAGAGCTGAGATTTGAACACAGATGCCCGTCTATTTCTTTAAGTTTTTAAAGACAGGCAAATCCCAGACCGGGACGATGATTTACGTTGAAAGGAATCGTGCCTCCTCGCCAGGTCCATCCATATTTAGCCCCCTATCAAGAAAAAAGCAGCTGTCTGATTCATACAGAGTAAAAATAATCGCCCGGAGTCCGACTGGGACGATCCGTCTGCGTGATGGAGGAAAATCTGAAACGTTCTGCCGTTCTGCAAGACGGATCTTCAGCTGGGATGAGAAATAAGTGAAGCCGTGTCAGTTTCCTGATGGAAGAGCTGGGATTTTACGCCCAGCAGAAAGAAAGAAAGAAGAAAACTCACGATGCGCTGCTAGCATAGCATTAAAAGTGAAAAACTGAGACTGGCAGAGATATCGATGCTTTTTAAACGAACTCTAAGATGCTCAATGGAGAAAACGATCTGCCAAATAAGTAAATTATACGAGAACTTAAGAGTTTGAAGCCTTGTCTACACTTCAGGATTGTCTGGACGTTTCTACATTAATGTGGGGTCATTATTATCACACCCAGCAGTTTCTACCAAAAGTATTTGGACACCTGACCATGAGCTTGCTGGACATAATTGACCTCTGTGTGATCTATTTAGCTTTAACAACAGCCACTCTTCTGAGAAGCTTCTCGCAAGGCTTTGAATGACTGCATGTCCGTGGGAATTTGTGCCCATTCAGTCAAGCCTCGGTTGATGATCCGGTTCATTCCAGAGCTGTTGAGTGATGCTAAGGTCTGGAGTTTCTTTAAATGCTGGAACAGGAAACGACCTTCCCTAAACTGTTGCTGCAAAGTCAGGAGCATATAATGTCCTTAATGGATTTATTACACCTGTTAGCAACTGCTGCTGAAACACATGAATTTAATGATTAGATGATCACACAGAGGTCACTTTATTTTAATATTGTTTGTTTGTATATTTGAACGTCCAGCAAGCTCATGGTCAAATATTCAAGTGTCCAGATACTTTAAATGTATGTAAATTGCGTAAATTATATAATAATAATAATAATAATAATAATAATAATAATAATAATATTTTATAATAAAAATGTTTGTTGTTCTTGCTATTATTATTATTATTATTTGATTATTATTATTAATATTGTTATTATTGTTATTATTGTTTTATCATTATTATTATTATTATTATTATTATTATCATTATTGTTATTATTGTTATTCTTTTGTTATTATTATTATTATTATTATTTGATTATTATTATTATCATTATTATTATTATTATTATTATTATTATTATTTTATTATTATTATTATTATTGTTATTATTGTTATTATTGTTATTCTTTTGTTATTATTATTATTATTATTTGATTATTATTATTATTATTGTTATTATTGTTATTCTCTTGTTATTATTATTATTATTTGATTATTATTATTGTTATTATTATTATTATTATTATTGTTATTTTTTTATTTATTATTATTATTATTAATATTATTATTTATTGTTATTGTTATTATTATTATTATTATTAATATATTTTTTTAATTTTTTTTTTATTATTATTATTATTATTATTATTATTTTTTATTATTATTATTATTGTGCCACCCATATGTGAAGTTTGCATGTTCTCTGCGTGTGTATGGGTTTCCTCCAGGTCAGAAGGGCATGGGTTCGATTCCCAGGGTCAATTCTGTGTGGAGTTAGGGTTAGGGTTAAAAGGACATGGGTTCAATTCTTTGGGTTTTTTCGGTGTGGAGTTTGCATGTTCTGTGTGTGTGTGTGTGTGTGTGTGTGTGTGTGTGTGTGTGTGTGTGTGTGTGTGTGGCACAGTGCTAAAATACGCTAGCTCACAACTGCTGAGATCCAGGGTTCGAATCTCAGCTGTGCTATCGGCCAGTTAGGCATCTACACAGACATGACTGGTTATTACTGAAGCTGTGGGTGGTCATGGTTTAACAACTGAACCATTGGAAGGACCTAAATAGGAAGGTCAAACCAGGTATGAGGACCAGATCTGCTGTTGTTGTTGTTGTTATATAACAGACAGGAATCATATATTTGACCTCCGTCTCCGCTTCTCTGTGATTCAGAGTTTGAAGCTTTGTACAACCTGATGATCGTTTTCTCTCTTGTTTTATCTGCCGTCACACATCAAGTGAACGAGCGTTAGAGTAAACGCGACGACTCAATCCAGGACTGACAGTTAAAACTAAACACAGCAGGACGAGCCTCCGTATCTCAAACTGCTGAGTTAAAGCTTCATCTGAAAACTGCTACGTGAATCACATTATTCCCTGGAAATAACGTCTGCTTAACATTAAAGAAAGAAAAAAAGATAACGGTTCTAATAAAGTCGGAGCGTTCCCAGAGGTCACACGTTTAAGTTTAGTATGAGATTAAAAAGAGAGAAACTTTGATTTCTTCTTTTTTTTATGTAAATCTAGATCAGCTTTATTATAAAGACATTAAATCCTCTAGAGGTGCATTTATGTTCTCCAAAAACATAAGAACAACCTAAAAATATTGTAACATCATTATAAATATCGGCACAGAGCAGCATTGGTAGTGGTGGTGGGGGGCAGCATTATACCGACAATGCATTTATATTTGCACACATTTTATTTATAACATTTAGCTGATGTTTATTATTTACACAACTGAAATTCAAGGGCCATACGTTATTATTATTATTATTATTATTATTATTATTATTATTGTTATTTTATTATTGTTATTTTATTATTATTATTATTATTATTATTATTATTATTGTTATTGTTATTTTATTATTATTATTATTAATTATTTTATTATTATTATTATTATTATTATTATTATTAGTTAGCTAGTTAGTAGTAGTATTAGAGGGCTCCCAATACTTTTGTATTGTATTCCTTCGATTTTAGCTGTGTAAATAAATAAATAAACAAACAAACATAGAGGAACATAGAGGACTTGGAGTTTAGATACCACAGGGTTCCTTCATAGGTCTTGTGGCATCCATGTCTCAGTGGGTCAGAGCTCTTTAGGTAGCATAATAGGGCGAGTGGTCATAAAACGACACCAGGATGTACTGTAGGTGGTCCACCTTGAATCATAAGAGGACTTGAAGGACCTCTTAGTAACAGCCTGGTACCAGATAACACACAGTTCCTTCAGAGGTCTTGTGGCGTCCATGTCTCAGGGGGTCAGAGCTCTTTAGGTAGCATAATAGGGCGAGTGGTCATAAGACAGCACCAGGATGTTCTGTAGGTGATCCACCTTGAAACATAGAGGACTTCAAGGAGCTGATGGTAACATCCTTGCACCAGATACCACAGGGTACCTTCAGAGGTCTTGTAGTGTCCATGTCTCAGCGGGTCAGAGCTCTTTAGGTCTCATAATAAGCCTAGTGGTCATAAGACAGCACCAGGATGTACTGTAGGTGATCCACCTTGTAGCATAGTGGACTTGATGTAGCTCTTGGTAACATCCAGGTACACCACAATAAGGAACCCTGTGGTGTCTGGTACCAGGATGGTACCATGTCTTAGTGGGTCTGAGCTGTTTAGGTAGCATAATAGGGTGGGTGATCATGAAGTACGATGTTTTGGCTCATCGGTGCACATAAGAACATGCTAACGTCTGCCATTCATAGAACCATCATTACTGTGACCGTCAACTCAGTAAAGTTTTGGGGTTCAGCTCCTGTCCAAAGTTTCCCCCCTGAGTCTCTGATCCATCACTCCCCCGATCGATCTTCCATCTCTGAATACATTATGCGCATAAATATGTGATGCATCCATTATTTCCATGCCAGCGAATCGCAGACTGGCAGTTTGGAGACGTTTTGATGGCTGTCGTTAATCATCGCTTCTCATCAGGATCCGTCATTAATGTAATTGCGTCTCTCGGCGCTCATAAATTACCGCGTTACGATGTTTTAATTCCGGTCTGATTATGCACGGTCTGATAATTCACGGTTTCCTGTTCTGATTTTACCATTTCCTGTTTTAGTAAACGACGACGTTACTAATAACGAAGCAGCGATACGGAATCACTTACAGTCTTTATACAAGTGAACTATCATGTCTGACCGTGAGCATGTTGGACATCCCATTATGTCATTCTTTATCTATAACTGTGGGAATTTGTGCCCATTCAGTCAAAATACTGAGCGATTGATGTTCCGGTTCATTCCAGAGCTGTTCAGTGGGGCTGGGGTCAGGAGTTTCTGTTCTTTCGTTTTTATAGGGACACAGTCATGCTGGAACAGGAAAGGACCTTCCCTAAACTGTTGCTGCACAGTTGAAAGCTTATGATTTATTTTATTGTGGCTTAAATATGAATTCCAGAATTAGAAGGGCTGTCCCAATACTTTTGTCCATGTAGTGTGTGTGTTAATATCTTGTATTTGACTGTACTGTTTTGACTTCAACTGTATAGAGAAATAAATAAAATAAAATAAATAAATAAATAATATTAAATAAACATAAAAAATAAATTAATTAATTTACTTAGAAAAAAATAAAATAAAACATAATAAATGAATAAATAAATAAATAAATATTATTAAATAAAACAAAAAATACATTCACTCAGAAAATAAATAAATAAATAAATAAATAAAATACAAAATAAATTCAATTAGAAAATAAATAAATAAAACAATAAATAAATGAATAAATATTAAATAAAACATAAAAAATACATTCACTCAGAAAATAAATAAATAAATAAATTTAGAAAATAAATAAAGAAATAAGAAATAAAAATAAATAAATCATGAAAAGTAAATAAATAAATAAATAAACAAACAAATAAATAAATAACATTGCTATTATTTATTTATTTATTTTTTTCCAAGTTAATACAGTTCTGTCATACTTTGCGAAATCATGCCAGGAGGTGGCATTGCTACTTGACTTCTAGTTGCCCCTTTATAGACTGGCATCCTGGCAACCTACATAAATTTACTTAAGAAAAACAAAATAATAATAATAATAATAATAATAAGGGCACTTGGTTGGCACAGCAATAGATGATGCTTGTCCACTACCTCTGGGATCCATGAGGTTCGGGTGGGCGTCTAAACACAGACTCGACTTTCTTTCTACGTCTAATGGTGGTCGAGGTCGGGCGATGGACTGGCGTCCGGTCCGGGGTGTTACTGCACCTCACTCAGTAATTTCGGGAAAGTCGGACCCACCCCAAACAAAACAGTACCATGAGGAAAGGGTTAAACGCAGGGCGGCGGGACCTCGGTTCTGTGAAGTGTTCCCGATTTCTGCTGAGTCGAAAAGCACTAATGAAAAGCCTCAGTGGGAAGTGAGCACATCTAACCGAGGCTGCTCGTTCCTGCGTCTTCAGAGCCGACAGTGAACTCAGCAGGATTTGTGAAAAGATGATGAATACGGAGAAAAGTGTGTCCTGCGTACGAGGTGTTCCGGCGAGGTGTTCCAGCAGTCCCTGGCATACCAGTACAGAGTTGAGATGTAGGCTGGTACATTCGGTTCTTTAATTGTGGGTGCCAGCGTGACCGAGGGCATTATTTTTCTGCTACAGATACTAAAAAGCAGATACAGATTTATGAGGCGTGACTGGACTATTTTGACTACTGAACCAAAAGTATTGGGACGCCCCTTCTAAATACTGAATTCATGCATTTCAGGGACGACAATTGCTAACAGGTGTGATAAATAAATCATATAAAGGAAATGATATGCTTCTGACTTTGCAGCAACAGTTTAGGGAAGGTCCTTTCGAGAAACTGTTCAGCATGACTCTGCCCCTGTGCAGTCCTGAACCAAGAATCCAAAAGAAACCTGATGGACACAGAGCGAGCATGGCAAACTTTAACACCGATGTGTTGTGTTAGATATTGGATACGTCTAAATGATATTCTAGAAGAAGATAAAACACATGCACCAAGTGGTCAGAAGTATGTGGACACCCGACCATGAGCTTGATTATACAGTGTATCACAAAAGTGAGTACACCCCTCACATTTCTGCAGATATTTAAGTATATCTTTTCATGGGACAACACTGACAAAATGACACTTTGACACAATGAAAAGTAGTCTGTGTGCAGCTTATATAACAGTGTAAATTTATTCTTCCCTCAAAATAACTCAATATACAGCCATTAATGTCTAAACCACCGGCAACAAAAGTGAGTACACCCCTTAGTAAAAGTTCCTGAAGTGTCAATATTTTGTGTGGCCACCATTATTTCCCAGAACTGCCTTAACTCTCCTGGGCATGGAGTTTACCAGAGCTTCACAGGTTGCCACTGGAATGCTTTTCCACTCCTCCATGACGACATCACGGAGCTGGCAGATATTAGAGACTTTGCGCTCCTCCACCTTCCGCTTGAGGATGCCCCAAAGATGTTCTATTGGGTTTAGGTCTGGAAACATGCTTGGCCAGTCCATCACCTTTACCCTCAGCCTCTTCAATAAAGCAGTGGTCGTCTTAGAGGTGTGTTTGGGGTCATTATCATGCTGGAACACTGCCCTGCGACCCAGTTTCCGGAGGGAGGGGATCATGCTCTGCTTCAGTATTTCACAGTACATATTGGAGTTCATGTGTCCCTCAATGAAATGAAACTCCCCAACACCTGCTGCACTCATGCAGCCCCAGACCATGGCATTCCCACCACCATGCTTGACTGTAGGCATGACACACTTATCTTTGTACTCCTCACCTGATTGCCGCCACTCATGCTCGAGACCATCTGAACCAAACAAATTAATATTGGTCTCATCAGACCATAGGACATGGTTCCAGTAATCCATGTCCTTTGTTGACATGTCTTCAGCAAACTGTTTGCGGGCTTTCTTGTGTAGAGACTTCAGAAAAGGCTTCCTTCTGGGGTGACAGCAATGCAGACCAATTTGATGTAGTGTGCGGCGTATGGTCTGAGCACTGCCAGGCTGACCCCCCACCTTTTCAATCTCTGCAGCAATGCTGACAGCACTCCTGCGCCTATCTTTCAAAGACAGCAGTTGGATGTGACGCTGAGCACGTGCACTCAGCTTCTTTGGACGACCAACGCGAGGTCTGTTCTGAGTGGACCCTGCTCTTTTAAAACGCTGGATGATCTTGGCCACTGTGCTGCAGCTCAGTTTCAGGGTGTTGGCAATCTTCTTGTAGCCTTGGCCATCTTCATGTAGCGCAACAATTCGTCTTTTAAGATCCTCAGAGAGTTCTTTGCCATGAGGTGCCATGTTGGAACTTTCAGTGACCAGTATGAGAGAGTGTGAGAGCTGTACTACTAAATTGAACACACCTGCTCCCTATGCACACCTGAGACCTAGTAACACTAACACATCACATGACATTTTGGAGGGAAAATGAAAAGCAGTGCTCAATTTGGACATTTAGGGGTGTAGTCTCTTAGGGGTGTACTCACTTTTGTTGCCGGTGGTTTAGACATTAATGGCTGTATATTGAGTTATTTTGAGGGAAGAATAAATGTACACTGTTATATAAGCTGCACACAGACTACTTTTCATTGTGTCAAAGTGTCATTTTGTCAGTGTTGTCCCATGAAAAGATATACTTAAATATCTGCAGAAATGTGAGGGGTGTACTCACTTTTGTGATACACTGTATATGCATCAACATGTATCAACAAAATACTAAGTTAAGGATCTGAATACTTCTGTAAACTTGAGATTTACGGTTTTGATTATTATTATTATTATTATTGTTGTTTTGTTGTTGTTGTTGTTGTTATTATTATTATTATTATTATTATCATATTGTCATTATTATTATTTTTGTCATTATTATTATTATTATTATTATTTTATAATAATAATAATTATTATTATTATTAACATCATCGCTATAATTATTATTATCGTTATTATTATTATTAATATTATTATTATCATTATTATTATTATTATTATTGTTGTCATTATTATTATTATTATTGTCATTATTATTATTATTAATGTTATTATTATAATTATTATTATTATCATTGTTATCGCTATTGTTATTGTTATTATTATTATTTTAAAATAATAATAATAATAATTATTATTATGGTTATCGTTATTATTATTATTATTATTATTATTATTATTATTATTATATTTTCCAGGTAATACAGTTCCCTCATACTTCACGAAATCATGCTAGGAGGTGGCATTGCTACTCGGCTCAGCTTTCAGTTGCCCTGTTACAAACTGGCATCCTGGCAACCCATCATAAATGTACTGAAATGGATGAAATAAAAAAAAAATACAATAATAATAATAATAATAAGGGCACTTGGTTGGCGACAAATTACGCCCGCCCACTACCTCTGGGATCGGGTGGTTCGGGTGGGCGTTTAAACACAGACTCGACTTTCTGAATCAACGTTTCTTTGTCCCTTTGAAAAAAGACGTTTTGAAAAATGAAAAATGCCACTTACACCCATTTAAAATCAAATCGACACGACAAAGTGCATGAAGGGTAAATTAAACGTGACGGTACCTTTACCACGGCGTCGGCCTACGCGGTGCTCCGTGTAAAATTTCAGCTGACTTTCATCATCCACGTCTGAGCTGGACGACTCCTGATGTCCGAACACTCCGCCTGCATGAAACAGAGAGAGAAACAAATAACGATAGATTTTAATTCTACAGTATTTAAATGATCGTGTTGGATCAGATCCAGCCATGAGGTTGTCATGAAGCTGTCCGGGTTTAGTAATGAAGATCTTCTGTATTAGGATTAATGATCCATTCCTGAACCATAATGTGTCCTCAGCACCATCTGGACAATTGTCGCTCGCACCACCAACACGCCGGTCAAGGACGGGCGTAGACGAACACACGTCCAACAAGTATACTGGAATGTTCCAGTGAAGGAAAAACTTAATGCTGCAGAATATACAGTACACTGTATGGTCAAAAAGTATTCGGACACCTGAAATCTCGTTTTAAAAACCGTTTCAGGATGAATTGGAGCATCTACTGTGAGCCAAACGTCTGTTCAACATTATTGCCTGACCTCACTCACTGTCAATGGGCGCAAGGCACACAGTAACACCCTGGACGGGGCGCCAGTGTCTCCAATTAACCATGACTGCATGTTTTTGGACTGTGGGAGGAAACCGGAGCTCCCGGAGGAAACCCACGCAGACACGTGGAGAACATGCAAACTCCACACAGAAAGGACCCGGACCGCCCCACCTGGGGATCGAACCCAGGACCTTCTTGCTGGGAGGCGACAGTGCTACCCACCGAGCCATCGTGCCGCCCTACGCAGCTATTCTCTTTTGAAAAGGCTTCTGTTAAGACATTGTAGTATATATGTGGGAATTTGTGCCCATTCAGTCCCTAACGTTGGTCAAGAAAGCCTCAGTTGATGTTCCAGTTCATTCCAGAGCTGTCCAGTCAGGCCAAGTGTGTTTAAACCAAACTTTGTGCAATCGATTCAACAACTAGAAGATGGTGTCCCAATACTTTAGGCTCCATCATCTCTCCCACTTTGACCCTATATTTGGAAAACGTACGAGCGCTGATAACTTTGGAGCATCTCGTTTACTTCGATGCTCTTCACCGCGCTGGTAAAACATTTAGCGAAGCGCTAACCGGCGTTAAAAAGCGTGTTTCTTCTGCTCCCTCATCAGTACAGGTGGCGCCGAAACCCATTTCTACCCAGCGGGAGACGCGGCGCTCTCAGAGCTGTTTACCATGCACTCAGCTCGAGTTCTCCAATCCCGCGCCCGGCCCGCTCGCGTTCCTCCATTAGCTAAAAGCGCATTTCAATCTCGCCCTCTCCCCGGCCGACGCGGGCGCCGTAAAAGCTCTAATTGTTTAATTGCGAGCGCGAGGGAAGCCGAGATGACGAAATCTCAGAGGGGGGAGGAGAGCGCTCGCCGGAGAGGATCGGGTGTCGGCGTGCAGATCCGCTGAATCCAAAACGTAGATGCGCTAGCCCACGCGCCCGTTCTGACACAAACGCTCCTCGACGCATTATAGTTACATTAACATTTACATTTCAGCATTTAGTGGACGCTTTTATCCAAAGCCACTTACTGTACTGTGACAGTACACTGTCTAAGCAATTGAGGGTTAAGGGCCTTGCTCAGGTGCCCAACAGTGGCAATCTGACAGCGGTGGGCCTTGAACCGGCGACCTTTCGATTACTAGTCCAGTACCTTAACCACTAGGCTACAACTAGCTATTGGGATATGACCAAAAAGACGTGGAGACCTGACCATATTCCAAAAACAGGGTGGCACAACGGCTCGGTGGGTAGCACTGTCGCCTCACAGCGAGAAGGTCCTTGGTTCGAATCCCAGGTGGAGCGGTCTGGGTCTGCATGTTCTCCTTGTGTCAGGGCAGTAGTAGCCTAGCGGTTAAGATACTGGACTTCATCAAAAAGACTTTAATCAAAAGGTCGCTGGTTCAAGCCCCACCACTACCAGGTTGTCACTGTTGGGCCCTTAAACGAGGCCCTTAACCCTCAGTTGCTTAGACAATATAGTGTCACATATGGATAAAAGCGTCTGCCAAATGGCGAAAATGTAAATGCGTCTGTGTGGGTTTCCTCCGGGTGCTCCGGTTTCCTTCCACTGTGTGTGTGTGTGTGCGCTGTCTGGGGTGTTTCCTACCTTTCGCCCAGGTGAATTGCACCCACCGTGACCCTGACCAGGATAAAGCGGTGGTAAAACAGACCATAAATAAATGAATAAATGATTCAGGACTTTCTTCCAACCTCAGCTGATGGAAAGGTTACCCACGATTCACTCCGGCGAACAGGAACGATCGCTGTCAGCGCCGCTCGACAAACACTCGTTTACATAACGGGACGTATCGGGATCCTGTCAGAAGTGTGATGAGCGCGCCCGTCAGGACGTTTCCAGTCATCGTTAGGAACCGTCAGAGCGAACGTCAGTCCGTACGTGCTGATGCGTCAGGAGGAGCACGCCAAACGATTCAACTCAAGAAGACGGAGGAGGCCTGGCTTGGTGGGTAGCACTGTGGACTCACAGTGAGATGGTCCTGGGTTCGATTCCCAGGGTGGATCCCAGGGTGAAGCGGTCCGGGTCCTTTCTGGTGTGGTGTGTGGTTTGCATGTTCCCACTGTGTCTATGTGGGTTTTCTTCCGGGTGCTCCGGTTTCCTCCAACACTCCAAAGACATGCAGTCAGGTGTGTGTGTGTGTGTGTGTGTGTGTGTGCCCTGTAATGGACTGTGGCAACTTTGCCCAGTGAATCGGACCCACCACGACCTTGACCAGGATAAAGCAGTGATAAAAAAAGACAATGAATGAATGAATGAGGTAAGAAGGAAACAACTAAGAACTAAAACATTAACTGACTCTTTTTTTGATGTTCTATTGACTGAACGGGCACAAATCCCCACAGACATACTCCAAAGTCTTGGAGAAGCCTTCTCAGAAGAGCGGCTGTTGTTCTAGCTGAAAAAAATCACTCTGGCGTCCAGATACTTTTGGCCATCGAGTGTAAATAAAGAAATAAATCTGTTAATTTTACAGTATATTAAGAAAGCGTTTTTATTTCCCCGGCGGATCGGTGCCCGCTGCGTTTGAGCCGCTGCCGGTTACTTAGCAGTCGAGTCGCTTCTTCAAGAGCACAATTTGCAAATCAGACTGGATCTGGGTGCGCATCACACACACACACACACACACACACACACACACACACACACACACACACACACTCAGGAGATGAAGGGTAGATGTCGGCGTGGCGTCAGGATCAGGGTTATTTAAACAACATCGACTCCGACCTCCCCAGAGTTTCTTTCTCATGAACGGAGGAGATTACACACACGCTAATGTTGTCTTAGTGAGACCTTTCGTAGCGCTAGTCAAACTGTAGCGGGCGCCTCCCTGTAGGCACGGAGGAACTCGGGCGAGGCGGGGCGGGGCAAGGGGGGTGGAGGATCGTCGAGCTTTATTAACACTGAGGGCACACGCTTCTGAATGTGATCGTATGATTTCTCTTCACTAGAACTAAAGAGCAGGAACAGCTTCAGATCTGAGCTCAACCTCCACCACGCCTCACAGTTCCACAAATACAGTTCACATATATAAAACAAGCACTAGATTGTATGTTTTGTTAGGGTAAAACGTCACGGTTAGGGGCGTAGCTAAGCATGTTCTGATAACATATAAAACAAAATAAATACGAATGAACAAATAAATGAATGAACAAATGAATAAATAAATGAATAAACAAATTATTAAACAAATGAGCAAATAAATAAACAAACAACTGCATGAATGAATGAACAAATAAACAAATAAACAAATAAATAAATGAATAAATGAACAAACAAATGGATCAATAAATGCATGAACGAACAAACGAAAGAACAAATGTTTATATTAAAAATGATGTCCTGTGTTGGACTGACCTGAATGAATCAGCTAGTAGAACCGAAGGATTAAATGAATAAGTCGTAAATTACAGGGGTGTAAAAGGTACCGAAATTGGGGTAACGAGCCGGGAACAGAGCTGTGAACGAGGTGCGGCCCGTAACATCTTTAAATAAAACGATTCACTCTGGATGATTAAGAAGCTTAATGTCCTGATCAAAGGGTTTAAAGCGCAGCAGCATGAGGCCGTGAGAGGAAGGTGTTAGCTTAGCATGGTTAGCACACACAAACACAAACACACACACACACACACACACCCGGAGCGTGTGAGTTAATCAAGGCGGTTGTTTACAGTAATGAGAGGATCTGCTTAAAGCTCCGATAATCCCACCGACGTCAGATCTGCTCCAGAGCCGCGTCGGGCCGGACCGTTCCGTACAGGCTTCGGTCGCCCCTACCCCCCTCGGACAGGAGTGGTCGTGATTATAGGCCACTGTATGCTGACAGTACTGCTGAGATTCGAATCTGGACCACCTGAGCGCTCTGTTCATGTGTTCGTATGACTTTATCAGTTATTTATTTTACCTCATTACTGGACCTAAATCGCACCTTTCTGTGCATTGTGCTTCAACCATCAACCGTTCTGATCATGTGAGCTTGTGTGGCATCATGGCTGAGCAGTTGTTTTTCCTAGACTTCCACTAGATTTCCACTTCATAAAAAAAAAAAAGCTAAGGGTGTTTCCTACCTTTCGCCAAGTAAATTACACCCACCGCAGCCCTGACCAGGATAAAGCGGTGGTAAAACAGACTGAATGAACTGATTTTTTACATCTGATAGGAATGGGTGTGTTTGAAATATCTGTACTCATTAATTAGAAGGGGTGTCCCAATACTTTTGTCCACATAGTGTATCTAATTTGCTAAGTAAAAAGGGCATCTGCAGACGTCCACAAACTTTCGGTCATTCGTGATGGATTCTCAGTGATGGTCGTGTACGGATCTGAAGCAGGTGGGACATTCGGAGCGACACCTGATCCACGCGCTCACGTTCTGACGCCCGGCGCGTCCTGATTAATCGCTCGTTCAGCCTAACGACTGCATTAATGGGCCGAGTGGCACTTTTTGCCTCATCAGCGAACGGCCCGACCCGTCTGCGGCGGCGGCGCGGCGGTAAACGGCTGAGCGATGGCTGAGCCGGGCTATTACAACCTGGACCTGACAGCGGGCTGTCGAGCCGAATCCATCAGACGTGAACGACGAGCTGGAGGAGACGTTCAACTAAAGCGGGGCTGTGTTTGCAATATTTATACTGCGTGTGTGTGTGTGTGTGTGTGTGTGTGTGTGTGTGTGTGTGTGTGTGTGTGTGTGTGTGTGTGTGTGTGTAATGAAGACACACAGAGCTGTCACACTCATTCTGTCTGACAGGAAAAGGAACTGATCTCAACATGGCAGCTACTTTTAACTGTCAGGAAACAGACAGCTGTGCAAGAACACTGATTGGAGAACATGCCAAACTCATAGTCATAGGCCATAGTTTTTCATCTTGGATTGACAGGGAGCTTGGGCGTGACTCCTTTACTCTTACAGCCAGAAGTATTTGGACGCCTGACTGTGAGCTTGTCGGACGTCTGTTTTTTAGCTATAACAGCAGCAGCTCTTCTGAGAAGCTGCTCACAAGAATTTAAATGACTTTGTCTGTGGGAATTTGTGCCCATTCAGTCAATCCAACCATAAGACACACAGGGTCTGTTTGAAACCTAGTGAGCTGCCTTGCTGCCTCCTGCCTACCTGATCAGCTGCCTCAGTAGAGAGGATTCTAATAAGACATGGAGCTCATGAGGCAGATTATTTAGACGCTCTACTTAGACGTCACCGCAGTTTTAGCTTACCAAGCTAACACAGTTACCCTCAGGCGGCACAACCCGCTAGAACTCCGTTGGTTGCTCCACATTGATACGTCCGCCACGTTTGTAGTTTATTGTGAGAAAAGTCGTGCCGCACTGAATGCTGGGATCGCACCGCTTCAGCGCTGAGGAGGCGTCGGACGCTCCCTCGTCATTCAGTCAGATCATCACTCAGTAGGAGCATTTTAAGCGAATCTAAGAATTTAGACACGCCCTCTTCTCGGGAGTGTAGGACGATGTAAAATGCGACTACTGAGCTGTGTAATAAGGAGACCGGGTGTGCATTAAGACAGCGATATCTAGCGATCTGACGTTTACTGATCCTGGAATCGCTCGTCGTGGCTCCGTGGCTCTTTAATAAGATTTAACGCTGCGTTCGATGGAAGCGATAAAGATTCATGAACCCGTTTCCTTCCTGTTTTTATCTTCTCGCATCTCAACATGACAAAACATGTAAATAATCTTCAGGAATTCGCTTTGCGTTCGTTCGCGCAGCCAGCAGGACGTGTTTCTGCTGCGTATCACGTGAAAGGTGTGAACGCCACGGTGTCGTCGTGGTGAACGATGGTGTGACGCATTCACACAGGCTATGTTGCCTTAAATAAACAAATAAATAAATAAATAAAACTGTGTTTTACATGTATTTAGAAATTAATTTGATTGCAAACCATATCTTTGCTCCTCAAAGACTCAACCTTACTGACGGGTGCCGCTTCAAACAAACAAACAAACAAACAAACAAATAAATCCACAAGAAAAAAGCTCGGATTGTTCTTGAGCTTGGATTGGTCTTGGTCTTAGTCTGTAGTCTGTACAGGTCTTGCTCTCATTGTGGTTGATAAAGCTACTAGTCCTGCCTTGCACACACTTGGCACTGGTTAGTCTTAGTTGTAGTCTTGGTCTTAGTACCAAATATTCTTATCATCTTATCAATTGTCTTATCATGGTCTTAGTCTTGTCGTAGTCTTGTACTGACTGCAATTGTTCTTGGGCTTGGATTGGTCTTGGTCTTAGTCTGTAGTCTGTACAGGTCTTGCTCTCACTGTGGTTGATAAAGATACTAGTCTTGACCTGCACTCACTTGGCAATAGTTAGTCTTAGTTGTTGTCTTGGTCTTAGAGCCAAATATCATGGTCTTATCAAAGGTCTTAGTCTTGGCATAGTCTCGTACTGGCTGCAACTGTTCTTGGGCTTGGATTGGTCTTGCTCTTAGTCTGTAGTCTGTTTGGGTCTTGCTCTCACTGTGGTTGATAAAGATACTAGTGTTGACCTGCATTCACTTGGCAGTGATTAGTCTTAGTTGTAGTCTTGGTCTTAGTACCAAATATTCTTATCATGGTCTTAGTCTTGTCGTAGACTTGTACTGGCTGCTATTGTCCTTGGGCTTGGATTGGTCTTGGTCTTAGTCTGTAGTCTGTCTGGGTCTTCCTCTCATCTCGATTAATATGGCTACTAGTCTTGACCTACACTCACCTAGTTACTAGGTTACTACACTCACTGGTTAGTCTTAGTTGTAGTCTTGGTCTTAGCTGAGATGAATCCTATTTTAGTATCAAATATACAGTCTTGTCATAGTCTTGTTCTGGCTGCTATTGTTCTTGGGCTTGGATTGGTCTTGCTCTTAGTCTGTAGTTTTTATGGGTCTCCCGTCTTGACATCCATCACATGGAGTCCTTGGACTAGAGTCCACAAGAACTTCCCCTCTGATCTAACACCCACATGATCTACACACGGACCGTGATAGGCCGCCCGCAGCTCAGCCCAAAAAATGCTGCGTCAATCGAGCCGAAATTAAAAACGTCCTCCCGCCGCTCGAGCGCCTCCGTATCTCAGCTGTAATTTCACTCTGCATTTGTCTTCGTTTCTCTCCTGATGGCCTAATCTGCTTCCCAGAACTCACTCCACCTCCTACTTCCACCACGCGTAATTGAGTTCCGGCTCCGTAACCCGGCTCGTCCCATTAGCTCCTTGTTGTCCTCGACGGACCGGAGACGCCGGCGTGCTGAAGTCGCACTTTTGTTTTCCGGGGTCGGTAATTAAAGGCCGCGGACGGAGTTTATTACGAAGAGGGAGAAACAGAGCGAGAGAGGAAACATGAACTAGATTTTTTTTCTTCAGCCCAGTGATTTTATTTATTTATTTATTTATTTATTTATTTATTTATTTATTTATTTATTTATTTATCTATATTTAGTTCTGAAGATCCGTGGGCTGAGCAACTTGTTCTACCAGCCAATCAAACGATTTTCTAAACACAGCAAAGAACATCATCAAACGTTACTGAGACTCTGACCCATAAATAATAATAAACCCTCTAAACCCTAATAATAATAGTAATAATAGTGATAATAATAGTGGTAGAAATAATATTAGTAGTAGTAGTGATAGAAGTAGCGGTAGTAATAATAGTAGTAATAGTAGAGGTACTAGCAGTACTGAAATTAGTATTAATAGTAGTAGTGGTTGTAATACAATAATAGTAGTTATTGTAGTAATAGTAGTAGTAGTAGAGGTAGTAGTAGTGGTAGTAATAATAAGAGTAATAGTAGAGGTAGTAGCAGTACTGAAAGTAGTATTAATAGTAGTAGTGGTAGTAGTAGTAAAATTTATAGTAGGGGTAGTGGTAATAACAGTAGTGATTGTAGTATTAATAGTAGCAGTGATTGTAATAATAACTGTAGTAATAGTATAGGTAGTATAGGTAGTAGAGGTAGAAGTAGTATTAGTAGTAATAGTGGTAGTAATAGTAGTAGTGATAGCAATACTGGAGGTAGTAGTAGTAGTAGTAGCATTAGTGTTACTTTAATAATAGGAGTAGCAGTGATAGTAGTAACCGTAGTAGAGGCAGTAGTAAGTAGTAGTAATAGTAGTAGTATTGACAGTAATACTAGTAGTAATAGTAGTAGTAGCATTAGTGTTACTTTAATAATAGGAGTAGCAGTGATAGTAGTAACCGTAGTAGAGGCAGTAGTAAGTAGTAGTAATAGTAGTAGTATTGACAGTAATACTAGTAGTAATAGTAGTAGTAGCATTAGTGTTACTTTAATAATAGGAGTAGCAGTGATAGTAGTAACCGTAGTAGAGGCAGTAGTAAGTAGTAGTAATAGTAGTAGTATTGACAGTAATACTAGTAGTAATAGTAGTAGCACTACACTGTAAAAAATTTCAAGTCTCTTCAACTTAAAAATTCTTAGTGACCCGTTGCATCTAATTTTTTTAGTTGGCCTAATTTAAGTTATCTCAAATGCATAACTTAAGTTCTGCTGACAACCATAGAATTTAGGACCAACTAAAAAAAATAAGTTGTGTCAATGAAATTCATCAAATACATCTTGTTAGTCCAACAATATATTTGCAATTCTGACAACTACATTTGTTTAGTCCAGTTAATTAATAATTAGTATCAAAGTACATGTAAAATATACTGAATAAGTGAACACTGCATAGCAAATGTAAATTCTTAACAAATACATTTTATTTGCATGTATCATATAAACAATAAATTTTTTTTTAAACATTCAGCATTCACAAGCATCAAACAAATTACAAGTTATACATGTTATAGTGTGTAATTGAAACAATTTATATTAGAAAATGTAAGTAGAGCCTAAATGTAGTTTTTAAGGTGCAAGGGCAACTACAAATTACAAGTCAACTTAGCATCTAAATGTAATTGCTAATTTTTAAAGTGGAATAAAAACCAGTTTCGATGGTTTGGTGTCTTGAAGGCATTAGTGTAGTGGGGCAGGTTGTCCATTACTACTTCTTCTTCAATTACAACTGCAACATTGACTGCACTGGACAGTGATCTTGATAAAACAGCACTCTCCTTCACCACTTCAAGAATCCTTGTTTTCATGTTCTTTGTGGTCCTGTAATGCTTCTGTATCCTCTGGAACACATAATAATATCAGAGCCCCATTTATGTGTAAGAAATTGCATATTAACACAAGCACTGACATGCTAATAAAATGACTGTGGTCAAGCCAGCCTCCACTTCGAAGTGCTCAGTCAAATGAGTCCCCACGTTGTTTCAAAGGATGTGCATATACAAAACATTACGGTAATAGCGTCTGGTAAAACTGATTAAAAAAAAGTCACCTGAACATGTCTACATCAGTTATAAACATAGAAATATATCAGTTAAAATATATATAAATGTATCAGTTAAAATATATAAATATATCAGTTAAAATGTATTAATGTATTAAAAAAAATATACATATATAAGTTAAAAATAAATAAACCAATTTCTTCCTGCAAACTGTATTAAGGATACAATTTCAAGCTTTGAAAAAAAGAGTTGGTAATAACCTGACAGCAATTCTGATGTGTCATTTCTAAATAAAGGCTTTTATATTGTAAAATTTCCATTATTTTTAATATACACTGTTATTAAAAAGGAATTCTCTAGTTTTCACAGAAAAATTCCACTTCATAATGATAGTACACCATCTGTAGATGTCACTCAGATGTCATATAAAGGCCTTTATTTAAAAATGACACATCAGAATTGCTTGATATTAACTGAGTGACATCTACAGATGGTGTACTATCATCATGAAGTGGAATTGTTTTGTGGAAACTAGAGAATTATTTTTAATAAGTCAAGAGTTAAAATAATACTGTAGAAATTTTACAATATAAAACCTTTTAATTAAAAATGATACATCAGAATTGCTTGATATTAACTGAGTGACATCTACAGATGGTGTACTATCATTATGAAGTGGAATTGTTTCGTGGAAACCAGATAATTCTTTTAAAAAATATTGGAAATTTGACAATATAAAAGCATTTATTTTCAAATGACACATCATAATTTCTTGATATTAACTGAGTGACATCTACAGATGGTGTACTATCATTATGAAGTGGAATTGTTCTGTGGAAACTAGAAAATTATTTTTAATAACTGTCTAGAGTTAAAATAATAGAAATTTTACAATATAAAGCCTTTTAATTAAAAATAATACTTCAGAATTGCTTGATATTAACTGAGTGACATCTACAGATGGTGTACTATCATCATGAAGTGGAATTGTTTCGTGGAAACCAGATAATTCTTTTAAAAAATATTTATATTATCCCCCTCTCCCACCTGTTTACACTCCTCTCCTGCGTTTCCCCTCACACCGTATCCTGCGTTCTCATTGGCTGTTAGACAGAGCACTCATTCCCAGTCGCACATCTGAGATCAGATATCTGACGTGTTAGAAAACTCGAGCGCTCTGTGAGCCGGTCGGATCGAGTTGTTGGATAGTTCACACTTAGCGATCGAGAGTCGAGTTTTGATCGCCGAGCGAACGCCGAGTTGCTCCCGAGCCGGCAAATCTAGCGCCGACCAGCCGCCGAGCGAAAATCAGGGCAAAAATCGTGTAGAGTGAACCAGGCATAACGCAGCAACGTGCACTAGGCACACGGTATCGGATGTTTAGTATCGGAGCCTCGTTTGCGAGTACGAGTACGAGTTAATGAGTGAGGTATCGGGCAAATACCCGATACCAGTATCGGTACTCATGCATCTCTAATTCAGACCAAAGTAAAAGAGGTAGTGGTGGCATGTGGAGTAACGTTTAAAACATATTAAAATGATGGAAACGTCCTCTGTGCAGCTTTCAGTTCAGTTTCAGTTCGTGAATAAGATGTAATGATGTTAAGATACTTACTGTTTGTTTGAAATCTCCTCGTTAATATAAAACGGTTGTTGTTTGAAAGTCCTCTTCTCTCCATAAAAACTGGCGCGAAGACGTCCCTCTGGAGCGCATGCGCAGAAGTTTCCTCATTGAAATGTTGAGTGAAAACAGTTGTACTCGTTTACTGAACCTAACATTTTAAGTTGAAGAGTAAAACTACTACAGCTGACGGCACAACACATTTTTTGTTCTTGGACCAACTATTTCCATAATTCATGTTGTGCCAACATTTATTTTTACATTCTCATAACATAACCAAACAAGGATTTTTTACAGTGTAGTGATAGGAGTACTAGTAGTAATACTAGTAACATTAGTAGTAGTAATAGTAGTAGTATTGATAGTAATTCTAGTAGTAGTAGTAGTAGTAGTATTTATAGTAATACTAGTAGTAATAGAGTAGTAGTACTAGCAATAGGAGTAACAGTAGTAATAATAGTAAAGGTAGTGATAGTAATATTTCTGAAACATTTATTTTAGAAATGTTACTGATGCAGGTTTGTTTGTGCTCTGGTGTTAGAAGGTCTGATCTCACAGCCCGTGTTTGTTTGTGCTCTGGTGTTAGAAGGTCTGATCTCACAGCCCGTGTTTGTTTGTGCTCTGGTGTTAGAAGGTCTGATCTCACAGCCCGTGTTTGTTTACAGTAAAATCCGTCACCATTTTTTGTAGCGACTTTCACCAGATGAAAACCTTATCATGGATCTGGACTGGATCTGAGAGGTTAAACTGGGATGTGGGCGCGGTACCACATGAGGTGTCTGAGGAAGGAAAGGATTCCAGTTTTTTGGGATCAGACCCTCTACAGCAGCTACAGATTTTCTCATCAGCTCTGTGATACTTTTGCTTTTTAATATGAATAAAAATCCCACATTCGTCCACCTGTCTGCATACCAACCACGCTTAGATCAAAGAGAGCACGTTCACCTCTGTTGTGTACGGCGGGTCCTCGTTTTCGGCTGGTGGACGAGCTGTGTGTGGCGTTTTGGAAGTGTGTGATCTCCATGGGGGAGTTGGAGCGGAAACTGTCTTTAATCCTCTGGACTAAAGCCTCCACCGACTCCTGCTTCTGCTCCAGAACTGCAACAACACAAACACAAACATGAGACGGGCGCATATCAGAGGGGCACACTGTACCCAGTTTATCAGCTCCTGTCACATGGCCAAAAGTATGTGGACACCCCTACTGACTTCAGGTGTTTGAGGCATAATATTTACGTTCTGTCATGTTCCTGTGCACAAAGAGCCTCATATTAATGCATGTGGTTTTGGAACGGACTGTCCAACAAGCTGATGGTCACATGTCCACACACCTTTTGTCCTGTTGTGTCATGTTGTGCATGGTGTGTGTGTGTGTGTGTGTGTGTGTGTGTGTGTGTGTGCCAGGACGCAAATGACTTCAGCATGTGACACAGCCATGCATTTATTCATTCATTCATTCATTGTCTGTTTTACCACTACTTTATCCTGGTCAGGGTCGCGGTGGGTCTGATTCATTGTAAAAGACACACACACACACACACACACACACACACACATCAGTCTGGTCTCTTGGACTGTGTGTCTTTGGACTGTGGGAGGAAACCGGAGCACCCATAGGAAACCCACACAGAAACAGGGAGAACATGCAAACTTCACACAGAAAGGACCCTGACTAGCCAACCCAGGACCATCTTGCTATGAGGTAACTGTTTTAGTCATTAAAAAGTCAAAAGTGCTAAATATTATTATTATTATTATTATTATATATTGTATTATTATTATTATTAATTATTATTATTATTATTATTATTATTTATGGTTTATCTGACTCTGAGAGTCTCTGAGAGTCTCTCCTGACCCACCTGAACACGTTCTGCCCTATTTCCAGCACCAGGAGAGCAATGAAATATATAAATAAACCTATTTCTCTTTCTTTTATTGTCTCTCCAGGTGGGAGAAAAGAAAACCAGTAAAACACAAAAAAAAAAAGATAATAAATAAAAAAATAAAAAAAGAACAATCGACACAGACTATTTATCTGCTGCTTCCATTAGCGGATCCCGGCGCCATTCCCCGAGGTCGGTGATGCATCACGAGTTCAATTAAAGTGAGAGATGTAGAGGACCGGCTCTCCCAGGAGCCATAACGGATCTGGATGGTGAAGTTTTCTCTCCCACTGTATTGTGCTATATAATCCAGCGAAGAACCGAACCCCAACCAGGCCGCCGCATTACAGCGGTTCATCTGTTCCAACCTCCAGTACTGACGAACCACTGGGAAACCAATCTTAGCCATTCTCACAGGTTTCAAGGCCAGTTCATCAATACAATGCATTAAATGTAGTATTGTGTTGTATAGTACTGTACAGTACAGTACAATGCAGTGCAGTATAATATAATATTTACATTTACAGTATTGTATTGTTTAGTATAGTATCGTATAGCATAGTAATGTATAGTGCAGTACAGTATTGTATTATTTAGTTTAGTATAGTAATGTACAGTATTGTTTAGTATAGTATACTATAGTAATGTATAGTACAGTAAAGCATTGTATTGTTTAGTATAGTAGATTACAGCATAGTAAGGTATAGTGCAGTGCATTATTGTATTATTTTGTTTAGTATAGTATAGTAATGTACAGTATTGTTTAGTATAGTTTAGTATTATTTAGTATAGTAGATTATAGCATAGTAATGTATTGCACTATACATTACTATGCTATAATCTACTATACTAAATAATACTATATTATACTAAACAATACTGTACATTACTATACTATACTATACTAAACTAAATAATAGTAGTACAGTATTGTATTATTTAGTTTAGTATAGTATAGTAATGCACAGTATTGTTTAGTATAGTATAGTAATGTATAGCACAGTACAGTACTGTATTGTTTAGTATAGTATAGTATAGTATAGTATAGTATTGTTTAGTATAGCATAGCATAGTAATGTATAGTTCAGTGCAGTATTGCATTGTTTAGTTTAGTATAGTATAGCAATGTATAGTACAGTACGGTACTATATTGTTTAGTATAGTATAGCATAGCATAGTAATGTATAGTGCAGCACAGTATTGTATTATTTAGTTTAGTTTAGTTTAGTACAGTATAGTATAGTTTAGTATAGTACAGTATAGTATAGTACAGTATAGTATAGTTTAGTATAGTACAGTATAGTATAGTACAGTATAGTATAGTATAGTATACCTCAACCGCTAGGCTACAACTGCCTTCAACTGCCATAGTATTGTATGATGTTGTATTGTGTTGTACTGTACTGTATTGTCCTGTACAGTACAGTATAGTATAGTACAGTATAGTACTGTATTGTATATAGTATTGAATACTAGAGTACTCCAGTAGAAACCAGTTCAGCTTTACACACTCCCAGCTTCATCCTGATGACTCTCGATCAGCCCAGATTATAGAAGAATCTGTATGAAAATCCATGTGTAATGAAAACAGACGGCAGGTAGTGAGGTGGGAGTAATGAAAGCGATCAGCGGGGCGCAGACCATCGCACGGACGTGTACCGCGTCCAGAGAGACCTTTTATAGAAAAGGAAAGGGATTAATAACTCCGACAGCCGACTCGGAGACAATGGTTTAGTGCACAAAGGGTTCGGCGCTGGCCTTTTATGGTGGATTTAGCCCATCAATACCTGACAGACCAGCAGGTACGGTGGTGGAGGGGGGCGAGGGGGGCGGCTGCAGGGCTCTTTTAGCATTTCGGTTCCAGAGACGGCAGAAATGTGACACTTTTACTTCCTAAAAACGGAGCATCAAGTGTAATAATCTTTATTCTTTTATATTATTATTATTATTTAAAAAAACGTCACTGATCTGTTGCTTACAGGAGGACAAGTCGACAGCTCCACGAACTCCATACAGCAGAGTGTGAAGGTACGAGTCCACCAGAACGATCATTTAATGGTCACCTGCTGACCAATTCACTTACCGACCTGCCTCGGGGTTTGAAACTTGCCTTGGGTAAGTGTCTGTAAGGACTCAGGCATGTTCTCCCAGCGTCCACATAATTCTCCTTCCTTCAGTTTCTTCGCACCTCCAAAACCTTTTGAATTGAGACGTTTCCGATTCTTACAGAGAGCTTTAAAACAAACGGAGGACCACGCTATGCTCTCTGTATTCCTTTGCCGTTTAGGTATCTCAACTCAGTTTGAACGGCCTGAGGCTAACTGTGTTAGTCTAGTAAGCTAAAACTGTGGTGACATAATCTCATAATAAGTAGTGCGTCTAAATAACCTGCCGTATGAGTTCCAGGTCTTATTAGAATCCTCTCTAAAGTGGTGGATCTATAATGTTCTGATCCGCATCTGTAGGTCCAATAAGTGTCCAAATACTTTTGTCCCTGTAACGTAGAGGCAGCTTTATTGTCTACTCTCTGTCCTTCTGGACGCCTCCTCAGGCAGGTTCGGTCATTCACTTCACGGCAGCTTCACTTTATCTCCATTTGATTTGCTTTATAAACGCCGTGTTGCAGTAAAGGACAGCAATTTTGAAAGCAATTATTAGAAAGCCATCAGGGGACTCGGCGGCGGCGCGAGAGCGTTCGGCTGCCCCCGCGGCGGGTGAAATGATTTTCCCTCGGAGCTCGACTGTAATTGTCTGGTCTGGCTTTTTTACCTGGTACTCCTGCACGTGAGAGCGAACCACGACACCCCGAGTCAAGTCGAGTGGGGTACTGTTGTTGTACCATCCCTAAATAAGTGTACAGGAGGAGGTAAAGCCGTTCCTACGGGACCACGGGGCAACATCAAACACTAAAGCAAGGCTGAAACAAGTATAGGGGTTAAGTCCTAGGGGTTTAGTCCTAGCAGTATAGGGGTTTAGTCCTGGAGATTTTGTCCTAGCAGTATGAGGGGTTTAGTCCTAGAGATTTTGTCCTAGCAGTATAGGGGTTAAGTCCTAGAGGTTTACTTTTAACAGTATAGGAGTTTAGTCCTAGGAGTTTAGTCCTAGAGGTTAAGTCCTAGCAGTATAGGGGTTTAGTCCTAGAGATTTAGTCTAAGCAGCATAGGGATTTAGTTCTAGGGCCTTAGTTCTAGCAGTATAGGGCTTTAGTCCTAGAGTTTTAGTCCTAGCAGTATAGGGGTTTAGTCCTAGGAGTTTCGTCCTAGAGGTTTAGTCCTAGCAGTATAGGGGTTTAGTCCTAGGGGTTTAGTCCTAGCAGTATAGGGATTTAGTTCAAGTGGTTTAGAATAGAATAGAATAGAATAGAATGCCTTTATTGTCATTGCACAGTGCACAACAAATTTTTTTTATTTTTTTTTGTCCTAGAAGTATAAAGGTTTAGTCCTAGAGGTTCAGTTTTAACAGTATAGGGGTTTAGTCCTAGGAGTTTCGTCCTAGAGGTTTAGTCCTAGCAGTATAGGGGTTTAGTCCTAGCAGTATAGGGGTTTAGTCCTAGCAGTATAGGGGTTTAGTCCTAGCAGTATAGTGGTTTAGTACTGGAGATTTAGTCCAAGCAGTATAAGGGGTTTAGTCCTAGGAGTTTAGTCCTAGAGGTTTAGTCCTAGCAGTATAGGAGTATATTATTATTATTATTATTATTATTATTATTATTATTATTATGATTATGATTATGATTATGATTATGATTATTATTATGATTATTATTATTCACCCAACCAGGAGCTTGTTGGACCATCTCAGTCCTAAACTTTGGGCATTTATATCAACTTTCCACCCCTCAAATCTGCAACAGCCTCATAGAGAAACGTCTGCAAACTAAAACCTCGAACCCCAGCAAGTCAGAACGTGAATCCATCGATCTGGTTCTCTCCTCCAGCCTGGTCTTATCTCCTCTCCGACTCTCTTATCTACAGCGGCGGTTTAACGGCGTCTTTACGGAGCGGCGCTCAGCCGATAGCCGAGAGAGCGCTGGATTTATGCAACCAGGATTCAGAGACGAGAAGATAAACAAGCAGCAGGAACTCCGGCAGAAGTGCACGGAGGGAAGTGTGAGGGCGGACAGAGGACACGGAGGACCGAGCCTCGGGTTCGGACGCACACACACACACACACACACACACACACACACACACACACACACACACACACACACACACTGAGCTGAAGGACACTCACATATAACACACCAGACTTACAGACCAGAGCAGAACTTTCTAAACTGTAGAAGTTGTATGAAGTGTTACAGGAAAAGTTTAACAAGAGGGACGTTATTAAAATAAAAAAATAAAACCTCAGCCCCACTCAACAATTGTGGAATGAATCGGAACATCAACTGAGGTTTTATTGACCAACATCATCTTTTGACTGAATGAGCACAAATTCCCACAGACATACAGGCATTCAAAGTCTTGTGAGAAGCCTTCACAGAAGAGTGGCTGCTGTTACAGCTGTAAAGATCCCACAGGATGTCCAGCAAGCTCAATGTCGGGTATCCAAATACTTTTGGCTACATGATTTAATATAAGGTATTTACAGAATAAAGTCAAACATGATTTCATGGCAAAACTACAGTAACTGCAGCACAGCCGCGGTCTGAATCACGCAGTAATAGAGTAAACGAGCAGAACGCTGGTACTGGTATGATAATGCAGAACGCTGCAGAACGCTGGTACTGGTATGATAATGCAGAACGCTGCAGAACGCTGTTACTGGTATGATAATGCAGAACGCTGCAGAACGCTGGTACTGGTATGATAATACAGAACCCTGATCCACCTAAAACAGTGATGTTTAAAACAAACCCCGGAGCTGGTTCAGAATTTAACGCTGCTTTCAAGTTTCAATCGAGAAATTCCGCTCCCCCGAGGAAGGAATTAGCTTTAGCACCGCGCACTTTCAGTTCCATTTCCACACAGGTTAATACGATGAGGAGGAAATAATAACAACTCTGTTAAACTCAGGCTTTAAAAATAATAATAAATAATAAAAAGCTGCAGTGCAAAAACAGTCGACTGTAGGTGAGAGTTTCAGAACTGAGACGAACAATCAGTTTTTTATACTCACATCATCTGTAAAACGCACTTAATGCTGCCCTGACTGCACGTCTTACTGTGGGAGGAAACCGGACACAGACACGGGGAGAACATGCACAACTCCACACAGAATACACCTGAGAATTGAACCCAGGACCTTCTTACTGTAAAGTGACAATGATGCTCAGCAAGTCATCGTGCCGCCCTATCTTTGAATTATTCAGTCACACAAAACAAACTAACAAATAAATAAATAAATAAATAAAAAACAAACAGATAAATAAATAAAGAAAGAAAGAAAGAAAGAAATGCAAATAAATACAGAAATAAATAAATACAGAAATAATAAAAAATAAACAAATAACTACATAAATAAATAAATAAATAAAAACTAACAAATAAATACAGAAATAAACAGATAAAAACTAACAAATAAATAAATAAAAAACAAAGACAGAAACAAATACATAAAAAGAAAGAAAGAAAAACAAACAAACCAATAAATAAAAAATAGAGAAAGAAAAAAAGAAACAAACAAACAAAACAAATAAATAAATAAATAAATAAACAAATAAAGAATGAAACAAATAAAAAAAGAAATAAGGAAACAAACAAATAAAGAAATAAAATAAGTATGTATTTAATAGTTTAAAAAATGTATTAGTTAGTTAAACAATTAATAATAATAATAATAATAATAAATAAATAATAATAATGACAATGATAATGAGAATAAAATAATAATAATAAAAATTATAATACCAACAATAATAATAATTTAATAATAATAATAATAACAACAACAACAACAACAGTGGGAAGACCGGTTGATCCCCGGGAATTACCTTTGATCCCAAAACTTGATCCACCACCCAAAATGAAACATAAAACATCTCATAAACGCTCCCGCGGTGATTTAAGGTGCTAATAGTCGGTTAAAGTTTTTATTGGTCCTCGGAATAAGTGTCTGTCAGCAAACTGAAAGCTTTTAAAGTTTATAACGCTCGGGTGTTTATAACGCTCGGGTGTTTACAGCGCGGTGTTTAAATCAATAAGAGCTTAAGTGGGTTTTAATGGGGGCTGAGGGTTTTTATTCTCATGTTTGTTCTCTCCTCATTATTTTATAAACAGGAACTTTAATGCGCCTGTAAACTGGACTTAAACAAATTCTAATAAAACCACGGCGGGAACGGAACAATAAAGCGTTTGCTAAGAGTTCCACGCTCGGTTATGTTCGCTGCCCTTCACGCCGCTGCGCTGACCCACTTGTAAACACTAAAGCTCATCGTCAGCTTTAATTTAATTGGCTCGGCGTCCGAGCTGCACCTGAAAACCCTAAAAAAGTGGCGTTGGGTGCTGCTGAAGAGCTAATTATGTCGCGCAATTTGCAGCCCTGAAAATAGGTAGCGGCGGCGACACAAGGTTAGCGTTTCTGATTTACAATCGCGCCCTTTTGTTCCAGTTTTTTGTGCCCGACGGCGAAGGACCAAATAAAGACGAGGACGTGAACTAACAATGCGTGTGCTAACGACGCGCGCTAAAAAGCAGCGTAATTAATGAATGAGGATGCAGCTTCATTTCGCTGAGCAGACAGAATGCCATCTGAGCTCGGGCACCGAGGGTGGGGTGTTAAATATTCTGCTCCTGAGGTTCAGGAGAGTCGGGTCTGTGCGTTCATTCATCTGACATTGATAAGGGAACGAAAGTATTTAGATGCCTCAGATTATTAACAAGACAGTAATGAGCTTTCTGCAGCATGGTGGCGATGCAGCACAATTACCTCCAATAAAAAAAAGCAAAGAGAAGGGAAGAAGGAAGGAAGGAGGTTCAAAGGAAGTTTGGAATGAAGGAAGTTCAGAAGGAAGAAAGGAAGTTTGGAAGGAAGGAAGGAAGAAAAGAAGGAAGAAAGGAAGGAGTTTGTTCATTCGTAAGGAAGTTCGGAAGTTTGGAAGGAAGTTCGGAAGGAGATTCGCAAGGAAGAAAGGAAGAAAGGCAACACAGCAGGACAGCGGTAGCTCAGTGGTCAAGGTACTGGGCTAGTAATCATAAGGTTGCCTGTTCAAGTCCAACTACCACCAAGCTGCCACTGCTGAGCCCCTGAGTGAGGCCCTTAAACCTCAATTGCTCAAACTGTGCTCTTTGGGTAAAAGCATCGGCTAAATGTCACAAATGTAACAGGTATTGAATATTTTTCCGTCTCACTGTGAGGTAATTTTATTTGTTTATTTATTTGTTATATGTCTGACAAGCTCATGGTCAGGTGTCTAATTACTTTTGAGCATTTGTTCATGTTAATAAATTATGGCAGACTCCTGACAGTGACTGGAGGTAAAGACTGAACCCAGGTCCTCAGGACGCACGTTACTGTGCTGCACCTACTCTACCGGCCGCGGGATCGTAATTCGCCTCATAACCCCTCAGTTTTACCCGGTGCGCCTTTAAATTGGAAACTCTGGCAACACATTAAGACCTGGTTCTAAAACACGAGCGTTTTTCTTCTCCCTCACTCGACCTTCATTAAGTCCAAATTTGGCTGAGCAGCAAATGTAATTGGACGCATCTGTCTTGCAGCCCTTCGTTAAATCGGAGTTACGAGCGGGGAGCGATGGGAGCTGATACTCCTCTTTACTGTGCCATGTTTGCCATGTTCTTCCTCAGGTACTTAGCTCCTCATCCTCTCTTTTACCGTCTATTTGCTGGCTTGCATGTCTTCAGAAATAGTTCCTCCCCGGGGGGAGAAGAGTAAATAAAATCAGAAGATCTAGTCGAGCTCCTAAACCAGATTGTTCCCCAGGTTTAGTGAATCTCCTGCGCTCGGAACACCTCAAGCTCCTCCGTGTCTAATAAGGTCCGTCCTCACGTCCTTCCGCTTTTCTTTATTCCTGTCCTACCGTCCTTCCTTCCATCTGTCCAGCCGTCCTCACGTCCTTAATCCTGTCCTCCCTTCCTTACATATTACCACTCTCCACCCTCCCATCCTTCCTCCCTTCTTTCCGTCTGTCCATCCATCATCCTTTCCTTAATCCTGTCCTATTGTCCTTCCTTCCATCTGTCCATCCGTCCTTACGTCCTTAATCCTGTCCTCCCTTCCTTCCATATTACCGCCCTCCTCCTTCCCATACTTTCTCCCTTCTTTCATTTTGTCCTCCCGTCCTTCTCTCCCATCCTTCCTCCCTTCCTTCTGTCCATCCATAGACCTTTCCTTTATCCTGTCCTCCTGCCATCCTGCCCCCTTCCTTCCTCCTGCCCTTCCTACCTTCCTTCATTCTCTCCATCCATCCTTCCTTTTCTTGCATCCTTCTTTTGTCCTTCTGTCCTCTATACCCTCCTTCCTTCCTTTCTCCTTTCCTTCCCCCTTTCATTCATACTCCATTCCTTCCATCTATCTTTTTGTTGATTCTTTTCATCATTCTGTCCATCCTCCCTTCTTTTTTTACTTCTGTCCTCCCTTCAATCCTTCCTTCCTTCCTTCCACCCGTCCATCCATCCTCTGTTACTTATTCCTGTCCTCCCGTCTTTGCTTCCTTCCTTCCTTCTGTCTGTTAATCTTTCCTTCCTTCTTTTTCTTCCATCCTTTCATCCATCTATCCTCCCTTCCTTTCATCCTTCTTCTGTCCTTCTGTCATCTATATCCTCCTTCCCACCTTTCATCCACCCTCCCTTCCTTCTGTCAGTCGATTCTTCCTTCCTTCCTCCCTTCCTCCTGTCCTCCCTTCCTTCTTTTTGACCCTTTCTTTTTTTCTTCCATCCTTTTATCTATCTCTCTTTCCATCCATCCTGCCTCCCTTACTTCCTTCTTCCAACCTTATGTCCTCTATACCCTCCTTTCCTCCTCCTCCTCTCCTTCCACCCTTCTATCCATCCTTCCTTACTTCTGTCTGTCCATCCTCTTTGTTTATGTATTCTGTCCTCCCTTTCTTTCTCCTGTCCTTGCTTCCTTCTTTTTTTCCTTCTGTCCTCCCTTCCTTCTTTTTGACCCTTTCTTTTTTTCTTCCATCCTTTTATCTATCTCTCTGTCCATCCATCCTGCCTCCCTTCCATCCTTCTTCCAACCTTCTGTCTCTCTTCTATCCTCCCTTTGTTCATTCATTCTCCCTCCCTAATTCCTGTCCTCCCTTCCTTTTTTTTTACTTCCATCCTTTCATTCGTCTGACCATCCCTCCATCCATCCTCCCTCCCTTCCTTCTTTTTGTCCTTGTGTCTATCCTCCCTTCCTTGCTTTTCCTGTCCTCCCGTCCTTGCTTCCTTCCTTCCGTATGTCAGTCCTCCCTTTGTTTTTCTGCCATCCTTTCATCTGTCCATCCATCCTTCCTTCCCTCTTTTATATTGTCCTTCCATCCCTTTGCCCTACCTTCCCTCATTCTGTCCTTCCTTCCACCCATCCATCCTTCCTTCTGCCCCCCCCCCCCCCCTTCCCTCTGAGCTTGTTTATTAGGATTCTGACATCATGTTTTACATTTTGGTTCCATTCATGACAGGACAGGTAGGTACAGGTTACCCATGGTAAATCAGGTCAAGTTTATTGTCGAACACTGTCACAGCAAGGCCGTAATCACAATATATATTGGGATTGGGATCCTGTCACCAGTTGGAGATGTCAGCACTAGTGCCCCAGCATTTCATTTCTCACAGTGCACCTTCAGAGGTTTTGTGGAGTCCAAGTCTCTTCAGGTCAGAGGTGTTTGGACAGCAAATTAGACGACCGGTCATAATAATTTGGCCTGCCCCGTTCCTTAATGCTTCATTACTGCTGGACACCGTCTACAAAAGTCACCCTGAGCACAGCACCAAAATATAACATCTAGAAATGTTATTAAATGCCAGTACCACTGAAAACCCTCTAAGATGACAGGCAGCACTGGCATTATGGCTGTATTAACGTCAGTAATAGTACAACATTTACAAATAAATAATAATGACATTTAAGTCAGGATTTGCTTCTGTAATACGCAGAACCCTCGAGATCGACCAAAAAATATCAGAGCAAAGGTTTTGATTAAACAGCCACGAGTAACGCGCTGTACTCGCAATAAAAACAGGGAATCATTTCTAAACCCCGGAGCCGTCACGCCGCCGGCTGATGGAGTGTCACCATAAAGAGTTTTAGGGGGTGCGCGTACCGCACCGTCTGGCAGCGCCGTGTTCGCCTCCACACCGTCTCTCCGTGGCTAATGAAGCAAGAAAGCTTTATGCATCTAAAAAAATAAAAATAAATAAATAAAAATCGTCCAAATGAAAAGTGACAGGCCGAGTCCATCGATCTGGCCCGTCTGGAGCCTGCGGGACTGCAGCTAATGGACTCTCAGCACGGCCACAAGGCATCAGGCGCGCCCACTGAGAGCTCCGAGCACTAAGCGTAGACAGATCCTCCTCCAAAACGATGATGTTCAGAAAATAAAGACGGAACTCTTAAATCCGAAATGCTTCTCAATGTAAATAAGCTTAAAAATTGATAAATACATATAACACGAAATAAAACATCCGGTTTAATGTCCGTTTGTTCTAAACTAAAGCCACTCTCGGAATCTCAGGCTCTGGTTTTGATGGAGCCGAAGTAATTACTGCAGAACGGCGTCTTATTACCCGCCGGAGAGCAATAAACGAGCGCCGGCTTTATAATTGGTCATAAAGTTGCTCAGCCTTGTACACATCGCATCCTCACCATAAGGTCTGTTTTACTGGAGATATGATGGTGTGCTGAGCATTCCAGTTCAAATCCAACAATACAACCAGCACATGGTGTAATATTAATTATTTAATTAATTAAGAAAAATAATAATAAGAAGAAGAACGTCATATTTAATTATTACTATTATATTATTTGTCATATACACTGATCAGCCATAACATTAAAACCACCTCCTTGTTTCTACACTCACTCTCCATTATCAGCTCCACTTACCATATAGAAGCACTTTGTAGTTCTACAATTACTGACTGTAGTCCATCTGTTTCTCTGCATACTTTGTTAGCCCCCTTTCATTCTGTTCTTCAATGGTCAGGACCCCACAGGACCACAGAGCAGGTATTATTTAGGTGGTGGATCATTCTCAGCACTGCAGTGACACTGACATGGTGGTGGTGTGTTAGTGTGTGTTGTGTTGGTATGAGTGGATCAGACACAGCAGTGCTGCTGGAGTTTTTAAACACCGTGTTCACTCACTGTCCACTCTATTAGACGCTCCTACCTAGTTGGTCCACCTTGTAGATGTAAAGTCAGAGATGATCGCTCATCTACTGCTGCTGCTGCTGACGAGTCGGTCGTCTTCTAGACCTTCATCAGTGGTCACTGGGCGCTGTTGGCTGGATATTTTTGGTTGGTGGACTATTCTCAGTCCAGCAGTGACGGTGAGATGTTTAAAAACTCCAGCAGCACTGCTGTGTCTTATCCACTCATACCAGCACAACACACACTAACACACCACCACCATGTCAGTGTCACTGCAGTGCTGAGAATGATCCACCACCTAAATAATACCTGCTCTGTGGGGGTCCTGTGGGGGTCCTGTGGGGGTCCTGACCATTGAAGAACAGGGTGAAAGCGGGGTAACAAAGCATGCAGAGAAACAGATGGACTACAGTCAGTAATTGTAGAACTACAAAGTGCTTCTATATGGTAAATGGAGCTGATAAAATGCACGTGTACAGTTTAACAAAATCCTTCCTTCCTTCTGTTGATCATTGTTGTGAATATCAGATTGGGTGTTTTATAAATGCGCCTACATTCATAAAAATACAAATTCGGGTCACATATAGGGAACAAATTAGGATTTGTGTCACTTTTAATGTAGCAGCAAAGGGAACGAGAAGGGGACAGAGTTTGGGGACGTGTCCGATTCCCTAAACGGTTGCGTTGGGTTTTGAAGTGAGTGACGTCCTGTTTGGCGGTCATTTATCTGCTGGGAGGAGGAGACTGGAGGTCTGGCGCATTACAGGCGCTCGTTCAGAGTGCAGCGGAGGAAGAAAATCATTCTGATTCATGACCCATTCCATTAACCGAATTATCTGTGCCCGTGATGAATTGCGCCGTCATAATAATTTCATTTGCATAATGTCTTTTCTGCTTCATTTCCGCTCTTACATGTGTTAGCAATTACTAAAGAACCAGACCTGATCACATTTCAGCCCAAAGTTCACCAGCGCATTTCAAACTTTTTACTCTCTGATGTAATTCAGGTCGTTCTGAATACGGTAACCAACACAGAATTAAAGGGATTCAATTCTTTAATTAAAATCTAGGTCGAAGATACCGGCGCTGAGGTGGCACAGCGGTAAGTTACACTAGCTCACTACTGCTGGGATCCAGGGTTTGAATCCCCAGCATTGCATACAGGCGTGATTGGCTGTGTCTAAGGGGGGGATGGCCAGAGTCTACTGGATTGATGTCCTGTCCAGGGTATGAAGGAAGTTCGTTTAGAAGGAAGGAAGGAAGTTCGTTTAGAAGGAAGGAAGGAAGTTCGGAAGTTTGTTCAGAAGGTCATTTGAAAGGAAGGAAGTTCAGAAGTTTGGAAGGAGGTTTGGAAGAAAGGTAGGAATGAAAGAAGGACGTTTGGAAGGATGTTCAGAAGTTCATTTGTTCGGAAGGAAGGAAGGATGTTCGGAAGGAAGTTCGTTCAGAAGTTCAGAAGTTTGGAAGGAAGTTCAGAAGGAAGGGCAGAAGGAAGGATGTTTGGAAGTTTGTTCGGAAAGAAGAAAGGAAGGAAGGAAGGAAGAAAGTTCGGAAGTTCGTTCGGAAGAAAGGAAGTTCGTTTGTTTGTTTGGAAGGAAGGAAGTTTGGAAGTTTGTTCGGATGGAAGGAATTTCTGAAGTTCGTTTGTTTGTTTGAAAGGAAGGAAGTTCAGAAGTTTGTAAGAAAGTTCGGAAGGAAGGAAGAAAGGAAGGAATGCAAGGGTACACATACACTATATAGACAAAAGTATTGGGACACCCAATTATATAAAGGAAATAAGATGCTTCCAACTTTGCAGCAACAGTTTAGGGAAGGTTCTTCTCATGTTCCAGCATGACTGGAGCTCTATAAAGACATGGAGAAAAGCTTAAAAAGAAACTCAAGTGTCCTGCAGAGAGCCCTGACCTCTACCCCACTACACAATACGCAAGGAAAGGACCGTGGCTGTCCAGCCAGGGTGTCGAACCCATGTCCCTCTTGCTGTGAGCACATCTCTAAAATAAAACCCTACATCCAAATTCTGAAGGTTTAGTTATTTGTGCTGGTGCAGAATACAGACAGAGCGGGTCGTTTATTTGTTTTGGTCCAGAACTGTTCAGTGTTTATGTTCTGTTAGAGCTGGCAGACACGTGCTTACCTGCCTGCATGTTTGTCTGTCGTATTTACTGTCCTTTTTTGTTTCGTTTTTTATTTGCACCTAAAACTGGAACCTGCAGCACAATACAGTCCACCAGTCAAAAACCATCGAGCATTCCAGTGTGTGTGTGTGTGTGTGTGAGTGTGTGTGTGTGTGTGTGTACGGGAAACAGTTTTAAGCCAGAATAAAAAGAAAAATGACGTCCACCCGGGCCGTTCTATAACATCCAGAAAGTTTGCTGGAAGAATGGATAATTGCAGCGGTGCATTCTGGGTCAGATCGGAGAGCGGGGTTGGAAACGCTGGTATTGACGCGCTTAAAATAAATCTGTTATTGCCAGAGATTCTGCTTCCTGTCGAGCGTGCACCCCTGGGAGAGGGGCGGCTGCAGGGTGCAAAGCACAATGAGGCAATTTCACGACTAAAAGCACTTTCTGACTCCTAAACTCCAAACTTCTCCTTCAGACGCTCAGAGAGGGAAAAAGATCAACGAATTTATCGCTCACGCACCCCGAACCCCCCTCGAACTGCTACAGCTGCTCATTCCTCGCTCTGATGTATCCGTCAGGTCTGAATGTGAGCGGTTTGTTTGTTTACATCCGTCGGTTCGTTTCTTTCATGGCTCACGTTCCATTCCGGCATTGCAGGAATGACATTCGAACCCGTATTGATCTGTAGACCAACACACACTCGCTGATGGAGTGTGTATATCAGGTCATGTGAAGTATTATGAATGCATTAAGACATGTATGCTTCGTATCATATATCACAGATTATAATTTACAATTTGTACGTCTGGCGTTACGGAAATAAATAAACAAATAAGAGAGGGGAATGCCTCATTAGCAGCACGATGTTGTAACATGGGAGGGGGGGGGGGGGTTGGGTCTGGAACCACTGATACCCCTTTTCCACCGACTTGATTTTGAACCGGTTCCGCGAAAGAGGTTCCAGACAGCGAACTAGGGTTCTAATCTGGCACCACAGAACACCAGGTTTTCAGCGCGAACCGTGACGTCATCTGTGGGCATGTCAGAGTGTCGAGGTTTGGGTGCTTTCGCTGATATTTTCAAAGAGATGAACTGTGTGATATGACGTAGTGAAAGTGACTCGGACATTATAAACGCTTAACGTGAATAATAAAGCGTAACGAAACAATGACCGATAAATTTGGGCAGTACAGAGCTCTTATAACCAGTACAGAGCGCTTATAACCAGTACAGAGCTCTTATAACCAGTACAGAGCGCTTATAACCAGTACAGAGCTCTTATAACCAGTACAGAGCTCTTATAACCAGTACAGAGTGCTTATAACCAGTACAGAGCGCTTATAGTACAGAGCTCTTATAACCAGTACAGAGCGCTTATAACCAGTACAGAGCTCTTATAACCAGTACAGAGCGCTTATAACCAGTACAGAGCTCTTATAACCAGTACAGAGCTCTTATAACCAGTACAGAGCACTTATAACCAGTACAGAGCGCTTATAACCAGTACAGAGCTCTTATAACCAGTACAGAGCGCTTATAACCAGTACAGAGCTCTTATAACCAGTACAGAGCTCTTATAACCAGTACAGAGTGCTTATAACCAGTACAGAGCGCTTATAGTACAGAGCTCTTATAACCAGTACAGAGCGCTTATAACCAGTACAGAGCTCTTATAACCAGTACAGAGCGCTTATAACCAGTACAGAGCTCTTATAACCAGTACAGAGCTCTTATAACCAGTACAGAGCACTTATAACCAGTACAGAGCGCTTATAGTACAGAGCTCTTATAACCAGTACAGAGCGCTTATAACCAGTACAGAGCTCTTATAACCAGTACAGAGCTCTTATAACCAGTACAGAGCGCTTATAACCAGTACAGAGTGCTTATAGTACAGAGCTCTTATAACCAGTACAGAGCGCTTATAACCAGTACAGAGCTCTTATAACCAGTACAGAGCTCTTATAACCAGTACAGAGCGCTTATAACCAGTACAGAGCGCTTATAACCAGTACAGAGCACTTATAACCAGTACAGAGCACTTAAAACCAGTACAGAGCTCTTATAACCAGTACAGAGCACTTATAACCAGTACAGAGCGATTATAACCAGTACAGAGCTCTTATAACCAGTACGTAAACAAAACAAATAAAATAAATATGATACAGACGTTCCAGTTTCCTGAGGTGAGAAACGCGTGTTAATCCGGCGTAGGCATGGAAGAAGCGTGAATGGTGTGGTCGCGGTGCTAAGCTGTTCAGGGCCGAAACCGGAACGCGCGGAAAGTCTGATTAGTACGCTATCCCTTTTCCATCCCGTGTTCTCCGTAGTGGGTTGCGGAGATTATATTTTATATTATTGTTCCCTTTAGTTAGTGGTTCTTTAGCCACGGTATCATTCTGTGTTGGATTGAATATGTGTGTATGGATTCTATCTTTTTTATACCAGGTGTGTGGGGATTCGCCTCGCTCTCTCGCTCTCTCTCTCTCTCTAGCGAGGTGTGTCCTTCCCTGTTACATTAACTGTATGTATAAAATTTAATTCCCTGTACAATATTATTCAATCGTCCATTTTTCAATCCGTCATTAGGTTTAAAGTTCACTTAGTCGTCACCTAACAGCGGCGGCTCCTCTCCATCCTCCTCGCTCCGTCCGTCTCACCCATTAGACCCGTCGCCTTTATCGCCCCGTCTGAATAGCTGGTTGAGTTTTGGGTTCAGGAGCCCGACACTGACCTGCTACCCTCAATTTCACATCCTCAGACGGAGCGATTCTGCCGCCGATCGGCTCTTTCGCACTTATTTTATTTCACGATTATATCTAAAGCTTTCAAGAGGACGGGGCCGTGTCCACCTGAACCGCCGTCTGGACTCTTTAAAATCCACCGAGGTTCTGGAGATAGATGATCCTGAACTTTGTAGATGGTTCGTTTTACACTGATTCTACACACCTGAGTAAAGTCCTAACGTGATTTAGATTTCCCACTCAGACCCAAGTTCGCTTTATCCAATCAAGATTTCAGTGTGTGTCTATGGTCATTCAATCAAAAATGAATAAATCAATAAATAAATCGATAAATAAATCAATAAATAAATCAATAAATAAAAATACAAATAAAATATACAAAAAATATTTAAATAAAATTATCAAAATAATTAAAGATAATTAATAAATAAATAAATAAATAAATAAAATACAACTACAATATAACAAATATTAAAATAAAAGTATCAAAATAATTAATAATAAATAAATACATAAATAAAATACAACTAAAAATATTAAAAAAATACAATAAAAAAAATACAATTAACAAAATAATTACAAATAAATAAATAAAACTACAACAAGGTCCATAAGGTTTGGCAGAAGGTTTGAAGAAGCTCTAGTGGCTTGCACCTTAACCTTAATGGACGAATTGGATGAATTGGAATGCTGATTGCAAGCTGGACCCTTTCGTCCAATGCCTAAGGACAAAGCAAACTCTTGAAGTCTTGTGAGAAGCTTCTCATATTGTCTGTTGTTGAAACAAGACGTCTGACAAGCTCCCGGTCAGGTGTCCAGATATTTTTGGCTGTATTTAAGTGTATTTAAGCCCGTTTGAACCATGAGTGGATGAGAACTGGTTTTCCTGACTGTGTGTTCAAACCATCATGAAATTAGAATCTGATGATCCAGAGCGGCGGCTGAACGAAACGCTTTCAGTCTCAGCGCCGGTTTTACTGATGGACAGACGGACAGAACCGGACCGCCGGCTCTTGACCTTAAGCTTTTCATCCTGAAGCAATCTTACTCTGACAGACCACAGTGGCCTCGACCCAAAAAGCAATTCTGAGCTGAAAGCAATCAGGAGCCAGAAGAACTTCATGAAGAAGTCGAGCTTTTTATGATGAAACGTCCATCTAAACATGATTAGTGTTCACTATACAGTCAGAGAAGTGTGGACACCTGACCGTGAGCTTAAACGTCCTACTCAGAACCGAGTTCGCTCATCCAATGAAGATTTTAGTGTGTGTCTGTGGTCATTTAATGTAAAAATAAATAAATAAATAAATAAATAAATAAATAAATAAATAAATAAATAAATAAAACAAAACAAAACAAAACAAAACAAAACAAAACAAACAAAATAAATAAATAAAAATGAAACACAATAATAAAAATACAATAATATAAAAAAAATAAAGCAAAACAAAATTTAAATTAAATAAAAAATAAACATTAAATAAATAATAAAAAATTAAAACAAAATAATAAAATTAGATACAATAAAATAAAACAAAAATAAAATGTAATTTAATAAAATAGCACACAATAAAATACAACAGAACTAAAGAATAAAATAAAATAAAAATAAATAAGATAAAATAAATTGAAATACTATTTGAGCAATTAAGGATTATGGGCCTTGCTCCGGCAACCAACCGATCACTATTGCAATATCTTAACCATTTATTTATTTATTTATTTATTTATTTATTCATTCATTCATTCATTCATTCATTTATTTATTTAGCAACAACCACGATACATATATTTTATTTTTTAAAAATCAATAAAAATAATAGTCATTTTGTATTTATTTTAATTTATTTTTTTATTAGAAATAATTGAAGGATGATCCTGTCACTGTGCTTAATTAAAGCAGGATTATATTTTAATACTTTTTGAGAATGGCACATTATTAAAGAGAAATCACATGAGGCTGGAGCCTCGCCAATTTCACCCGGTCGGCTCTATCAAAACCGAGCTGTAACCCTGATCAATAACAAAAGTCTAGAAATCCATTCAGCCTGACTGCAGCAGGGCACCACCCACACACAGCTCAGAATCATCAATAACGTTCAGCCTGCTACACACTCTACATACTGTACAAATAAATAAGTAAGAAACACTGTCACAGGACACACACACACAGACACACACACAAAACACACACACACACAGACACACACACAACTAAAGACAATTTAGTATCTCCAATTAACCTGACTGTATGTCTTAGAATGTAGGAGGAAACCGAAGCACCCGGAGGAAACCCACACAGACACAGGAAGAACATGCAAACTCATAGGGCTCTAAAGAGCTTGGTTCAAAAGCAACATTCCGATTCATCCCAAAAGGTTTTCAATGAGGTTGAGGCCATGGGAGTTCCTTCACACTAAACTCATCTTGAGACAGAGAAGAACCTTCCCCAAACTGTTGTCATTTATTTATTTGTTTATTTATTTATTTATTTTTGTTTGTATTTATTTATTTATTTATTTATTTAGTTGTTTATTTATGTATTTATGTATTTATGTATTTATGTATTTATTTATTTATGTATGCATGTATTTATTTATTTATTATGCATGTATTTATTTATTTACTTATTTATTCATTTATTTATTTAGGACTCTGTTTTAGTAGATGCAGAGAAACTCTGGTAAGGTAATGGACCAGTAATCACAAGGCTGCTCGTTTAAGTCCCACTACCGCCAGGTTGCCACTGTTGGGGCCCTTGAGCAAGGCCTTTCATTGTATATGCTTAGAATCGTAAGTTGCTTTGGATAAAGATCTCTGCTTTCATCCATAAAGAGCTGGTTTGACTAATCCTGTGTAGGAGATCCCTGATCTCGACTTTATTCAGCACCAGTGGGAGTGCAAGTCAAATACCAGTTCCTAACCTCACTAATGCTCCTGGAAGGGAATAAAAGTAAATCCCAGCTGTCATATTACAAAATCTAGTGGAAAGCTCTGTCAAAGGAAAAGAAGCACCAGCTGCATGTTAATCCATTAATATATGGACAGTGTACGAAGCCTCCAGTGTCTACTAAGCAATAAAAGAGAGCACAGCATTTATTCTAAAGAATAAAGTCTTCTTTCTGTGATTATACTGAAGCTACATCCAATTTAAGCTGAACAGAGATTGTTAACGATAAAAAGCTTCTCTTCACGGCCCAAGGAGACCCGCAGCGAACTCCGTTACTAAGGAGACGGCGAGTCAAATATAGAGCGAAATTAACGTGAATGGAACGCAAAAACGAACGTACGTACTCAACACGGCTAAAGCCGAGGAGAAACCGAGGAGCCGTGTGACCTGAACTGGAACTCAGACCAATTACACCAATACTCCTAATGATCATTAAAGCTATTTAACACCTATATCACCCGAATTAATCAACCGGCTCACCGAACTGGATCCCTGAGCCACCGTACTGACCGTTACTCACCAGAGCCAGGCTTAATTCATCAAGAGATGCCGGGCCTCATTAAAAATAATAATAATAATAATAATCATAATAATAATAATCATAATAATCATAATCATAAAATAAATAAATTAATAAATACATTATTATTATTATTATTATTATTAATAATAATAATAATAATAATAATATAATAAATATATATATTTTAAAAATGTCTAAAAAAGTTACAAAGCCATTCTAAAGCTTCAGAACTCCGAACTACAGCGAAAGCCAAAACTTTCCTAAGAAAGGACATTTGGAGCGGTACTGAGCCGATTCATATCTGTCCAGAATATATAAATTAAATCTCTGAGAGACAACGCATCCAGGGGCACAATAAAATAAATAAATAAATAAACAGAAAAATAAAACAAATAAAAATAAATACAATAAATAAATAAATAAAACACTAATAAATAAATAATAAAATAAAGTAAAAAAAAATAAAATAAGAAAAAAAATTAGACCACAAGACAGCGACATTAAATACAACTGAGCCTCAGCTAATTCTATCCCGCCACCTAATCAACCTTTGAGGTCGTCCCTACGTCGCTAGCTTTGTCTTCAATTACATGAAATCCAATCAGGTCCTCGTGGTGCCCTTTGATAAAGGAATCCGTCAAAAACGATGCAAAAAGTGGCCTCCAGAAAGCTACTGGAGTCACTGAATGTCGTTTATTTTCAGCTGAAGGCTAGACATTGTGGACCGGTTAATCTACTGATTTGAGCTAGTCTAGGAGTACCTCAGGGTTCAATCCTAGGTCCGTTAAAACTGAATAGTTTGGGATATTTCCAGAAAACCCAGAACTTGTCACTGCAGCTCACTAGCTACTAAACTATTTATTAGGTGTATTGTGGCTACAGTTTGGGGAAGGCCCTTTCCTGTTCCGTTAATTTGGAGCAGATGAACACCAGTTATGGAAAGATAGCAAAGCATGATGTTCTATCGTTTCATTCTAGCTGTAAAGACTAGCAGCATTCATACCAGCGACATCCTAGACTAGCCCGCATGCTACGCTCCATCTTCTACTACTCGCTCTGTCGCTGGGTGGAACACAATCAACTGTGTCTGTTGAGCGCCCAATCAGGCTAGTAGCACCACCGAGACTTGAGCTTGAGAGCCAGGCTAGCGTATTGAGCCGCCGCTCAAGTGGCAATCTGAATAATTCGAGCTTGATTGAATGGTCTCTTGATTTTCCGAGCTGTGACCTTGACTTTGAGAAAGTCGCCACTCAAAAACGTTTTTTTCTTTTCTTTTACATGATTATTATTTTTAATAATTGTTATTTTTTACTTCGACCGTTCGGTGCCTGTTTGGTTTTCCGCTGCTGATGAAGAAATTGCCAGAACAATCAAGCAGCCGAGGCACAAATCACGCCTGATTGTCGGCTGTGTTCCACTATTATTTAAGAGCAGTGAATTTTACACAGTACAGGGAAACACCCAGAAAGAATATAAAACACACAGCGGTGTGGGTGCAGCGTAACTCAGGGGTCCCGCAGAGCTGGGTTTAAACCTCGTTTTAGGTCACTGTGTTTCCAATTTGGTACCCATCTGTCAAACATCAGTGACAGCTTCATCCCAGTCAGGCCTGTCGCACACAAATAGGGTCAATCGTCAGCCAATCCACCTTCTGCATGTTTCTAAGAAATAAAAGAGCTTGTGTGTGTATAAAAGTTCCAAGTGGGGTCATTGACTCACTGAATCAATCACTAAATCACTCACTGACTCTCTCACTGACTCACTCACTCACAGATTCATTGGCTCACTAACTCACTGAATCACTTACTGACTTACTCACTGACTCACTCACAGATTCACTCACTCACACACAGATTCCTTTACTCAGTCACTCTCTCACTCACACACAGATTCACTCATTCATTTGACTCACTTATTAACTCCCTCACTGACTCTCTTACTCATTCACTTACTTATTTACTCACTCATGGATTCCCTCACTTACAGATTCACTCACTCACATACTCACTCATACAGTCACTCATGCACTAACACACCAATTCACTCACTCACATATTCATTCGCTCACTCACATATTTATTGACTCACTGAATCCCTCACTGACTCACTCACTCACTTATTCACTCAATCATTTGCTTCCTCATTCACTCACTGACTCAGTGAATCACTCACTCACTCACATATTCATTGACTTACTGTATACCTCACTGACTCACTAATTTACTCACTCACTCACACACAGATTCACTTACTGAATCATTTACTGACTGACTCATTTACTCACTTATTCACTCACAGATTCACTCATTTGCTCAAGCACTCACTGAATCACTCACACACACACACACACACACACACACACACACACACACACACACACCATATTCCTTTATTACTGACAGGAAAAAAAACAGGCACCAATAAAAAGCAGTTTTACCAAAGAGGCTTGAAAAATATCGACCTCATGTTAGAACAGATTACATTCTGAGAGCTCCATCAGCTCGGATAACGAATCATATTTAAAACTCTGTGTACAGGATCGTGTGTGTGTGTGTGATTGTGTGTGTGTGTGTGTGTGTGAACACTATTTCATGCTCAGACACCCAACATGCCTGCTGCTATTTCATGCCAATAGAAGGGCACGGAGAGGTGACCCAGATGGAGGCGACACTGTGTACTCGTGTCATTTTCACACTCGTTTCACTTTCCGCTGAGTGAACAAGTCTCCGCCTGCCATACGGTCAGATCCTGCCGCAGTCCGGCCACTTCTATTGATTTTTCTTTTTATTACAGGATGGCTGGTTGCCTGACACTCGTTTTTTTGGACTCGGGTTGGGTGTGTTTACGACGTGTCATCCTTAAATACTCATACTCATACTTCAGGGGTACCGGAAGATGCTGGACGACCAGGAGAGTCATGAGGAGTCTCATCGTGCCTTGGCAGGGATGCAGGGCATCACATACTCTCACATCAGAGCAGCCAATCCACCTTGCGCGACCTGGCCAGAACATTGTGAAGCTCCTTACGTTCAGGTACCAGAGACAAGGATCAAACCCAGATCCCCAGGACCCATGCTGCTGTGCAGCACTCTCTGCTTCACCCATGCCACCTCGCCATCCCTGGATGAACGACAGCCGGACGCTTTGTCACCTCTTGTCGCCACCGGTGTGAATGTAGGGTTAGTGATCGCCCCAAACCCAGGTAAATAGGGAGGGTTGCGTGCAAAAGGGACACAAACTGCTGACACGTTGTTGGGCGACCAAGACTTAACGTCTCCAGAGGACCTGAAGACTTTGGCGTCTGGTACTGACCACCAGAAGATCCACCGCGGGTCAAACTGCAGACCATTTTAATCCTGGCATTAAGGTGGAGATGAAGACCAGTCATGGCGCTTTTGGTAACTTTCGCCAACCATCAAAGGCACCTAGGAAAATGGACACTGGTCAGTAGACTGGACAGACAAATCATGTAATGCCCACAGGACATTGAAGTTGAAGGACGTGCTGGAAGCAGCCAGATACACGTTATACACATTATCTCTGGATTTTGTACCACATCCGACACCCCCTGCAGATGTTAGAGAACAGGTCAACGCTTCCACACGGGAAACCCAATATCCAGCGTCACCCCTGTCTGAGCAGAACCGAGCAACAGTTCCCGTTCTTCAGCACACCCGGTGCGTTCGGGACGTCTTCGTTTCACAGTTTGTACTCGGTTACGTATTAGTGCTCGTCTCAGACGGATAATCCGTCTCAGAGACGGGACGTGGGTGGATTCCCACAGCAGGATTCCATGCTAATGCTTAGATACGTGATGAGTAATTGTAGTCTCCACGGTAAATACAACAGATCTCATTTGTAGCACCTTGGGACACTGGGCGCTACCAGCAGGTCCTTCAGCTCTTAATGTGCACCCTGGTGCCAAGTCTTCACTGCGTAAATGGAACACGCTTGCTTCTGAAGTCCATGTTATCTAGGACAAAAGAGGGATTGGTCGTACCAGGTGACCTTTCCATGGTCTAGTGTCCTGCACCAGTAGTCTCATGCCTGGTCGTCCTTGTGAAGATGGGCAGAAGTTAGCACGAGCACTTGGACTGACCTGTGACTATGCAGCCTCGTAAACAAAGGGTTTGATGCGCTCAGGTCAACACCAGGATTGAAAAGATCTGCATTTTGAGCCGCAGTTGCTCTTCTGTTGAAGGGTTTCATGTCCTTTGACATCAATGATCTGGCCAACCAATGCCCTGTTGGCAGCGCCTAGGTGGTTCTTCCGCTCGCTTGTTCTTGAGAACTCTTTAGAATAGAATCAAATAGAATAGAATCTTTTATTGAAATATTCTAGCTTGTTTGGAAGCTGGGGTCAGCCAGTGTACGGTGCCCCTGGAGTAGACAGGGTTGAGAACCTTGCTCAAGGGTCCAACAGTGGCTGTGTGGTAAAGCTAAGATTCAAATCCTCAACCTTTCGATTGATAACCCAAAGCCCTACCCACTAGACTACCACTGTCCTACTGTTAGGCTGAAAGTTGTCTTGACTTGACTTTTTTGGAAGTGAAGTTGGTACATTGGATCTCTGAAGAATGCTCAGGTGGCTCAGCGGTGAAGTATGCAAACACACTACTGCTGAGAGCGGTGCTAGCGGCCAGTCAGGCATCTGCACGGACATGATTGGCTGATGTCTAAGTGAAGTGGATAAGGGATGGCAGAAAGGCCTAGCCGCTGCCGGTCCCATGCCCAGATGATCCGTGCCAAGCCTGGTTGTGATGCCAAGGAATGGAAAGGAAACGCCCAGGTTCCTCCTGCCCCTCTCGATCACCAGTGATAAACATGATCGGACACTAATCGTGCTTCTCTTCTTCTCACCAGCTGATTGATTGGCACCCACCACATTGTCACGCCGCGCTTTATTTATCGAGCTGGCTGGCGTCCCCCCGGGCCGGACGGCCAGACGTCGTTTGTTAGCCTGTTTACAGGACCGGCGCACCTCTGATGAATAGAAGAACGGCGTTTCAGAAACAGAGTGGCGGTTAGCGCCCGGCGTTCGGTAGAAACCTGATTAAAAGTTGGAGCGAATGATTTCGGCGTATCGACTTTCTCTCTGCAGCGCTTTCTGATTTACTGATTGCTCGGAGAAGTTCAAAATCAAAGGCTGATTCGATAAAGTCCGGCCGCCTCCGGGAACCACCGCCGCAGTTCTTTAGGCTTCGAGTACCTTTATGAACGATAAAGTCGGGGGTCTCGTGAGGTTTCGGTCTGTAATAGATTTGTAATGAGGTTCATATCGTTCCTGTTAGAAGACGGTATGGAAGCCCGACGGCATGGAAGCCCAGTCACAACTCTTACTGGAGGAAGGACGGCAGAGTTTTGACTAAATACATCAAAGATTGTAAAAAGTGTTTTAGCACTCATACAAAGGAGAAGCTAAAGAGAAGCTAACCAAAGTAAAAAAGCCTAATTTTTTTCCCTTCCAAGAGTAAACGATTCGCACCAGACTCTCTTATCACCCGGCGTACTGTTTAACACACAGACAAGTGAATAAATACGCTTTATTTGAGGCCGTAAGATCCTGTAATGTGAGCGGTCTCGCCCCCCGGAGGACTCGGTACCCAACGTTTCCATCCCTTACTGTTTAGAAGACAATAGCTCACAGGTAGCGCTTAGCACGAGGCTAATTCCATACAGCAGATCCGTGATCCGTCCATTCTCCTCCGTCCTTCCCCCGAGGGACGAGAGTCCGAGCGTCCGAGCGGCCGAGCTGACCTTCAACCTGCCTCGTTGGCGCGCGATGAATTTCAATTTCTCACACGTTTAAAGATAGCTCGGAGACGTGATGACCTTTTTATCTCAGCAAAGTCTGTGGATGATGAGGGCGTTTTACTCTGATACGCTGATACGTCTTTGTCTTCGTCTGCTTCGCTCGCGTCTGCGGTTCTACCAGAGTAAATACGTTAAATACAAACGAGGGTCGGACTTCTGTGGTTATCTTTCGCGAGCTGAGTGTGATGGATGTGATTCGCTGGCATCTTCTTACCACATTTTTTTAGTATTCTAATTCATAAATAGCAAAACCTTTAATTGGAGCGAGGGCAGAAGGCAGAGCTTTACCAGGGGGCAGTTCCATCATGAGGCCCCCAAAACAGCGATACTTGGGTGAGATCCCAGAAGGATAGAGAATGCTGGCATTGCAAGCCAGCCAAAATCCGGACCAGACCGAGCGAAACGGAGATAGAGAAACTGTGACGTATAGAGGAACTTCCACCTGGAGAGAATGAACACTTACAAGGCATGTGACTGTCAATTAAGATAAACTGATGCATCAATTATCTGCACCTCCGTGCCCCCTCTGTCAGCCAAACTGGCAACACAGAAGGACGCAACTCACTGCTACATTGAAGCAAATCAGCCGTGTCCACAGGCACAAATGAACACAATCACACTTCGAAGTCACGTTTAAAGCTTAACCAGAGGAGCGAAGACTCACACTTAGTAGCAACATGAAGGGAATACCGAGCGCACGTCCAAACATTTGTGGGTTAATAAAGGCACCCGTAAAGAAACACTCATTTTCCGAGTCTCTGATCCGATTACTCCTCAGGTTTTAAAGATAACGCTCAGACAAGGTCACAATGCGAGCGCTGTGCCACGGGAATTAATCGACGCGATAATAAATGCACGCCGGCCCCGCTCGGAGAGCGCCGATGAACGGGCATGACGCCAGGAGAATCTGCCTAATGATTTATTCAAGGCCAGAGCCCGGCTGTTTGTCCACATCGCTTAGAGGAATCTTCATCCCTTATCCGGCGGATAAAGGCCGATGTTATCGTCGCAGTCCGCACACTTCAGCAGCCGCCGCTTAAACCGTGAGTCGTACGCAGTAAAAACAAACAACGGCCTTTATTCAGCCCCAGAACCAGCATTAGAGGATTTCACTCCCGGAAAATAGAGAAAAAGGAAAAGTCCAGAATGTGGACTACTGAATGCAAGGTCAGGGCTCGTTGCAGGACACTGAGGTTCCTTTTGTAACCGGGGGGGTCGCGGCTTGCTTCTCGAAATAAAAATATCAACAAAAAATAAAAGCGGCCAAAATAATACAAACATAATTACATCCGCAGCCTGCAAACGGAGAAAGTGGACAGAACAGGGACAATGCAGAACTGAGAACTGGACGTCACCCAGAGCTTCCATTTGTATGTAAAGCTTTGCAGACGTCTGTACCGCAAGTCTGATGATCTTAAATGTATTAAAAATATAAAAATATTTATTTCTTACAAGATGCAACATAGAACAGATAGAATCGTCTTGTAAGGAGCTTCTCAGAAGAGTGGCTGCTGTTATAGCTGCAAAAATCACATAGAGTTTAGTTTATTTTAATACCATTGTCCAGCAAGCTCATGGTCAGGTGTCCAAATACTTTTGGCCATACAGGTTCTGTCTGGAAACCAAGTGAGCTGCCTTGCTTGCTCCTGAATGCTGGGATTGCCTTCAGCGCTGTTATTCAGTCAGATCATCACTCATTTTAAGGAATCTAAGAATTTAGACACGCCCTCTTCTCAGGAGTGTAGGATGATGTAAAATGCGTCCGTGTAGAGAGATCAGTGAGTTTTCAGACAGACAGAAAATAAAACACGTCAATAAATAATTCAAAAGAATGTAAACAAGATTGTGCATCAAATCCAAAACAATTACAGATCCTCCCCTGATCGTCCGGCCTTCCCTCCCGCCCGTCTATCGTTTGTCTGCGTCTGGGTGACGGATGGGGTCAACCAGGATGCGCCAGCCAAATTGCTTCTCCAGAATGATAAATACGGCGGGTCACACGGGTCACTCACAGGAGAGGAGTGTGTTTAACTTTTAGCCATGCATTATTTAAGACGGCACGCTCACACACACAAAACAGTAAATAAAATAAAAACCCGCCGCCATTCGCCGCACGTCTGTGAATTATTAAACACGGGCGGAAACGCGGGCGGGGTCGTTTGAGGTTCTGAATTAAGAGTGGACATTAATCTGACCTCTCTGATAGGTTTGATCCCTCTGGTTTTAAACTTGGCATCAGTTGTGTGTTTTAGTTCTTATAGCTTTAACCTCACAGCGTCCGGGACTATTTTTAAGCACATAATCCCTGAAGGACAAACCCAGGCTCTTTATTAAGAAGGATAATAAGAGGAAATTTATAGTCTAGTGTTAAAGAAAACCCCCTAAAGTATCGGAACAAAACAGCCAACGACCATGATGATAAAAACTCCAAACATTTAAGGCATCGTGTAAATTTTAAAAAATCCTTCCTTCCTTCCAAACTTCCCAACGTCCTTCCTTCCTTCCGAACAAACAAACTTCTGAACTTCCTTCCTTCCCTTCCAACTTTATTCCCAACCATCTTTTGAACTTCCTTACGAACTTCCAAACTTCCTTACGAACTTCCAAACTTCCTTTCGAACTTCCTTACTTCCTTCCCAGCATACTTCCAAACTTCCTTTCGAACTTCCTTTTTTCCTTCCTTCCTTCCAAACTTCCTTCCTTCCAAGTTCCCTCCCTCCTTCCTTCCTTCCGAACTTCCTTCATTACGAACTTCCTTCATTCCGAACCTCTTTTCATCCAAACTTCCTTCCTTCTGAACGAAAGAACGTCCTTCCTTTCAAACTTCCTTCCCTCTTTCTTTCCTTCCTTCCGAACTTCTTTCCAAATTATTTTCCTTCCCTACAAACTTCCTTCTGAACTTCCTTCCAAACTTCTGAACGTCCTTTATTTATTTTGTTTGTTTGGCTACCAATCTGGAGGTGTACTGGGCTAACACATGCTTCCTCTGCCTCCTTTCAGACCTTATTGCCATCAGAACGCATCGGAAAAGCTTTGCAGGCTAAGTAGTCGTCCATATGTGTGAGTTCATACTGCCGATATCACTTCTAAAGATAGGTGAGACTAAAAAGCCACGCCCACCACGCAAAACAACGAGCTAATTAGGGTTTTTTGGACTCCTGAATACAGCAAAGTTGTATAAACAGACACGGCGTTGATATCGAGTCGCTCTCTCTCACCGGCCTCGCAATCAACTCACTGGCCTTCACGCTCGTCCGCCGGGAACCGTCCTAACCAGCTCATCAGCGCCACGTCGATGATCCGCGCTCTCTCCGGCTCGCCTCTCCGCCTGAGCCTCTCCGAAAAAAATTCAGGTCAACAGCTATAATTAGCCTCCGCCTGGCAGGTGACTCCAGATCTAACTCCCAAGATGCGCTCGAATATGCCACGTCACTCGAAATGCCACCTTTGCTGCCATCGCCAGCTTCACTCAGGTGTCAAGAGGATGATTGCTGGTACCGAGCTGAGAGCAGACCGCCGCCGGCTCTGATGGATGCCGGATGTGTTCGTGAGTGCGTTAGTCTGGGGAAAAGGTGGAGCCCCGGATCAGCGGTTAACCTGACTGTGTGTCTATGTACTGTGGGAGGAAACCGGAGCACCTGGAGGAAACCCACACAGACACGGGAAAAACACAGACCGGGCTGCTCGACCTGGGAACCGAACTCGATTGGGTTTGTGTGCAATCCTGCCTCAGTAGAGAGGATTCTAATGCGAAATGAAACTCATACGGGAGATTATTTAGACGCTCTACTTACGTCACCACAGTTTTAGCTTACTAAGCTAACACAGTTAGCCTCAGGCCGTTCAAACCGACGGGCTGAGGCGGCACAACCAGCTAACGTTTCCATCCATGTACCAAAAACGATCCCTGACGAGCCCCAATTTACAAATAAACAACACTTGTATAATTACACCTTTATACAAATTAAACATCAATGAGGATTTACTTAAATTTCAAGAGAACTCCGTTGGTTGCTCTGCATTTTATTTGTCCGCCACGTTTGTAGTTTTTTGTGAGAATAGTCGTGCCGCACTGAATGCTGGGATTGCCTTCAGCGCTGAGGAAGCGTCGGACGCTCCCTCGTCATTTAGTCAGATCATCACTCAGAATTAAGGCGCCGGGCGGCACGGTGGCTCGGTGGGTAGCACTCTCGCCTCACTCTCGCAAGAAGGTCCTGGTTCAATCCCCAGGCAGGCAGCGTGGGCCGGGTCCTTTTTGTGTGGAGTTTGTATGTTCTCCCCATGTCTGCGTGGGTTTCCTCCGGGAGCAGTCAGGTTAACTGGAGACACTGAATTGCCCTATAGATAAACTGGTGTGTGTGTGTCTGCCATGCAATGGACTGGCGCCCTGTCCAGGGTGTTACTGTGTGCCTTGCGCCCATTGAAAAGCTGGTTTAGGCTCCAGCACCCGCCCACGACCCTAATTGGATAACCGGTTAAGAAAGTGAGTGAGTGAGAATTAAGGTGCCTCAGTAGGAGCATTTTAAGGGATCTGTGTAAGATGATGTAAAATTCGTCTGTGTAGAGAGGTCAGTGGGTTTTCAGACAGACCCAGTGTTTCCAGTTTCCTGTTAAACCATGCTCGCCCACTACTGCTGAGGATCTGGGGATCCAGGGTTCGAATTTCAGTGGCGCTATTGGCCGTCTGGACGTGGGACCATTGGGAGCTGGTCATGCGCTGTGGCGACACCTAAACCTTGACGTAGATTCAACGAACCATATTCTGTAACGGTCTAAAAAAATATGGACTTGTTTTATCTCTCCGTGCCGGATGCTAAGCTTTTTATTCAGTTCAGGCCACATTGTTCCCCATTTTTTACCCAAAATCCCCTTCTCAGCCCCGTCTCAAATGAGTATGTGCTATTTCGTGCCCCCGAGTGAAAGCAAATCTGTACAAAGGGGTGCGAAACCAAACCAGTTCCATCCAGCGCTCATAGTAATGCATATTTAACGGCTGGGCCACATTATCACGCGACGTTCCGCAGTATCACCGTGTTACATGAATCAATGAGGCCTGCAGTGCCCACGGGGTTCCCATTCATCACCTGGGTGCTTACTGTGCACCCTTAATGCCCACCTTCGTCTGAGCAGAATGTGGATTAAACAGCAATGCTTTACTCCAAACGTTCGTACCTTTAAATATTAACCAGGACCAGGCATTGTGGACGGGTTCATCAAGAGCGAAAATCAAGCACAAGATCCAACATCAAACCAAACCAAAACCAACACCAGCCTGCTTATTAAACCCAGCTCTCTCACCTCGGTTATCCAGGCTGTGTTTGTGGTTGGCGTCGCATCCCACTTTCCCCAGACTGTCCATGCTCCGCGTCCCCTGGCTGCAGAAATCGTCGTCCAGCATCACCTTCCCATCCAGCTGCTGTCCGGGCTGCTCGTCGTCCTCGCAGTCGCAGTCGTCCAGTATGGGCGTCTCCCGGATGGCCATGCCGATGACCGAGCCGTGCTGGTGGGACCGGGGCGTCCGGAAGCCGTCCCTGGACTGCGGCGGTCCCAGCAGAACCGAGGGGATGTAATGGATCTCGTGGGTGGCCTCGGTGCTGGCGCTCTTCTGCGGGGCCCGGCGGCGCCTGCACCAGCGCTGGCGGGTGTACAGGACCAGGGTGAAGAGGAGGATGAGGAGGAGAAGGGCAATCAGGCCACCCTGTACGGAAAAGAGAGAATCGAGAGGTTAGTTCATGTCCCAATGAACACTTCAGGATGAATTTTCCAACATCAGTGCATGACATCATAAATGCTCCGGGTAAATGGGCACAAAGGCCCAAAGACACAGTCCGAACACCCTTCCATAGATTGTTAACACTCCACCCGATCTGAATCTAAAGTAAGACTGAATCCTGGGTTGCCACATTTGCCATTTTAACACAAACTGGGATACTAAAAAGTGTGTTTTAGACACATTGTGTGCTGAATACTTTTGCTAGACCTGGCAACCCTGACCAACTTTATAGGGCACAGTCACGCTGGAACAGGTAAGGGTCTTCCCTAAATTGTTGCTCTAAAGCCGGAAGCATATCATTTAGCAATTGTTGTGGCTGAAATACATAAATTCAAAAAATGTGAATACTTTTGTCCATACAGTGTACGTTTAATTAGGCGCATTAGAGGAAACCACAAAACCTCGGCCAGCAGAAACTTCGGGTACGGTTTATTTTCATTAAACTGTTTGGCTTTAAACATCAAAGGAGCGTTTAACAACAACAAAGAGACCCGAAATACAAATAAGCACCTCGAGCCCATTAGAGCGACTTTCTAGCGTTCACCTGTCCTGCATGATTAGAAACATCAAAGCGCTGTTTATTCTACACTCGTTTTATTGTTGTATTTATTTTAACAAAATGATTTATTTTATTGGCTGTGTTGTACATGTGTGTGTGTGTGGTAGCTTGCAGTGGTTTATTCCAATTTATTTATTTATTTATTTATTTATTTATTTATTTATTTATTTATTTATTTATTTACTTATTTTTTTATTTTATTTATTCTTTTCTTTTCACATTTATTCTTTTCTTATTTATTTATTTATTTATTTATTTATTTATTTATTTATTTATTTATTTATTTATTTATTTATTTATTCATTTATTTATAGCAGCTCCATGAGAAACACTTTAATGCTTTCAAAATGGTGTGAAACTGGACAGACCATGAAAAAATGGACAGAGCAGAGCAGGAGGGTCTCGATGAGCCTCAAACCTTCAACTAGAAGTTCAAGCTGTAAAGCAATTCAGTGAGCTCAATGGAGAGGGTCTGGGTTAAAATCTGGAGATCTCTCTATACAGATGCATTTTATGTCGTCCTACACCCCGAGAAGAGGGCGTGTCTAAATACTTAGCTCCCTTAAAATGCTCCTACTGAGGCGGCTTCATTCTGAGTGATAATCTGACTGAATAATGAGGCAGCATCCGACGCTTCCTCAGTGCTGAAGATCAATCCCAGTATTCAGTGCTGCACGACTTTTCTCACAGAAAACTACAAACGTGGCGGACGAATATAACGCGGAGCAACCAACTGAGTTCTTTTACATGTAAAATCCTCATGAATGTTTAATGTGTATAAAGGTGCACGAGTGTCGTTTATTGTAAATTCGACAGTTTCAGATGCTTGATTGAGACGTTTGGGCTGGTCAGGATGTTTCGATCTCTTTCCTCAGCACCATTTCGGTCTATTTACTGTTGATTTGTGCGTTGGCGCTGTAACGGCGCCCCGTCCAAACCCGGCACCGCTCTGCCAGATGGCGTATGAAGTCCGTCCTCGTTAGACTGTTTGTTTATTCTTAATTAAGTCTTAAACACGGAGGGAAACGTTCAGCTGTGTAGCGTTTTTTTAATTGCTCGATGCTTGGCGAGGTTGCTGTTGGATACTAAGGGGAATTCATGCAGAATTATTTGCTAAATTAATGTACAATTTTATTTTTATTTTCTTTTGTGTTTTGCAGGTCAGTTAGGTTTGAAGTTACTGCTGCTGTAAACATCATACATGTAATTAAATTGTTGCTGCATGGTAAATTTATTTATTTATTCATTCGTTTATTTATTAATTAATTAATAATAAATTAATTAATTAATTAATTTATTTATTCACTTATTTATTTATTTATTTATTTATTTATTTATTTATTCACTTATTCATTCAATTCTTTATTTATTTATTTACTTAGTTATTTAAAAAAAAAAATTATGCAAATGAATGCCTGCAACACAATCCAAAAAATGTTGTCGCTGCCGCCACCCCCACAGCACACATCACTTCTTGTCACCTGCCAGGGGCGGGGCCTCAAAGAGCAAGTATTGCGTTCAAGATCAGCCCCAGGTGCTTCGACCGGTCAGCAGAGGTCACACTTACACACAGACAAAGAACCCTGTTTCAGTCATCGTCCCTCCCCCTACAGGCACACACCCAAGCATAATCGTGTCTGTGTAGACGTCCGGCTGGCTGATAGCTTGAATGAATAAATAAAAAATTTAAATAAATAAATAAATAATTCTTTTATTCTAACTGCCGGCACCTCAACAACACAAATCACTTCTCGTCACCTGCCGGGGGCGGGGCCTCACAGACTGTAATACTGCATCTGCAGGAACCTCGACTGGTCAGCAGAGGTCACACTTACCCTGTTTTAGCCATCAGATGCACAGCTTATCGTAATCGTGCGTCTGTGTAGGCGCCCGGCTGGCTGATAGCAGGACTGAGATTCAAACTCAAGAGCACTGGTGGGCTAGCTACCTCAGTAGGAGCATTTTAAGGCACCTAAGAATTTAGACATGCCTGCTTCTCGGGATCGTACGAAGCTCTGAGCAGAGGAGTCACCACACGGATTGTCAGGCTTAGTCGTTAAGCAGGCCTGGCATGGGGTACACAGGGGTGCAGGGGGGGTATTAGGTGGAGTAAAGCTGGTTTTCAGCACCAACTGGCTCCTCAGCTGCAGTCTGGTCTGTCATATGTGGTATTACCCACAATGTGGTATTACCCACAATTCCATGCTGTTGCACACTGGTTCAGTGGAGAATTAACTGGGAACAGAGGAAACAGATTTAACCTTTTAAATCCACCGACTCGCTGCCGGGGACGAACGGAATCAGAAGCTTTTTGAAGAACCCTCGTGATCATGATCAGCGGGTCCTTTAGATCCTTTAGGTTTCCTCACAGTCAGTACCAGACGTTCTCTCTCCACCCTGCATCAGTTTCTCCGCCGGGCGCTCTCACGATTATCAATCACCGAGTTTAAAAATTCCATCTTCATGAGCAAAAACAAACCCGCTCACATTACAGCTCGTGCACCCGAGGCTGTTCATAAATCACCCGCCACCGCCACCGGACGGGCACCGCGACGGGCGCGTCTCACCCCGACTCAACGGCTTCATTAATCTGGTGGTGTGGCGGTGTGGACGCCGAGAATCAACCCTCTTCTGAGTCAAATACAGAAAAATGAGAGTCGGAACTGGCAACGCGCCGACTGATCAGGGCCCTGGTGCGCTCCTGGTACGACATCGTACACAAATAAATAATTCAGCCGTACTGGGATGTGATCTAGACTCTATATGATATCTGACAGATTACTCATTATATACATTAAACAGATACATACACAATACAGCCAAAAGTATTCAGACAGCTGAAAAAAGGGGGGCGTCCCGATACTTTTGTCCATATAGTGTGTCGTTTTCGTGCAAAGTGAAAAAGGTAATGCATTTGCTTTTTTAAAATAAATGAATAAATAAATAAATAAATAAAAATAAGCACAGAAAGAAAGAAAGAAAGAAAGAAAGAAAGAAAGAAAGAAAGAAAGAAAGAAAGAAAATACAAAAAATAAGTAGATACGTAAATAAATAATTAAATATAAAATAAATAAATAAATAAATATGAAAAGAAAGAAAGAAAAAAAAAGTGCATAAATAAATACATATAAAAAGAAAGAAAGTAAGAAATACAAAAAATAAGTAAATACGTCAATAAAAAAATAAAAAAATAAAAAAAATAATATAGAAAGAAACAAAGAAAGAAAGAAAATACAAAAAAGTACATAAGTACAATAAATAATTAAATACAAAAAAATAAAAATCAATAAGAAAAAAAGAAAGAAAAAAGAAAGAAAGAACATAAAAATAAGAACATAAATAAATAAATAAATATAAAAATAAAGAAAAAAAAAAAAAATAAGCATATGAATAAATAAATAAATAAAATAGCAACAATAATAAATAAAATACAAATAGTAAAGAAAAATAAATAAATAAATAATTAAATCAAATAAATAAAAATATTACAAAAAATAAAATAAAATAATAAAATAAAAACAAAAGAAGATCTAGAATTCAACTGGCCATGACTGGATTGGGTGGAAAAAAGGAGAAAAAATCAAAATATAATTCAAAATATTTATTTTTACTATTTTATTATTATCATTTTTTTGTCTCCTGACATGGAACTGCATCACGGATCCCACACCGAGATGCAGAGCAAAAAAAACCCCCCAAAAACAATTAAATTCACTTTGTCCACAAATTTAGAAACTTCCTCTAATTTTAATTAACTTTCATGTACGATCAGGAAACCGATCAAACGGCGTTTTGTTATTCAGAACGAGAAAGAAACGAAAACACGACGCGTTTAATATTCACGCCGGCGGAATATAAAAAACCGGCGCTGCGGTGAGGGTTATTTCAGAAACACAGGCCTCTCCTTCTGTTTCCATGATAATAACACGCCGGTGTTTTTTCCCTCCTGTGTTACCTTTAATGATATCCCATGATGCTCCTTGTTTGCACCGTAACCAAATATAATTGGCTGATAATCATGCATGGCAGCGTGCTCATTACTGAGCTAAATTAGCTTTGCTGGGGAAAACTTCCTGCCGGCGCCCGGCTCCTTCTGGTGCATCTTTTATTCTGGGAAATAAACTCTCGAGTAGATGAAAGAAAAAATAAAACATAATAAGGATAAAACTAAAAAACCTGTCTGAGTTCATGATATAAAAAAAATTAATAAATAAAATTATTATATATGATTATAATTATTATTATTATATATATACATATATATATACATATATATATACATATATATATATATATATACACATATATACATATATACATATATATATATATATATAATATTTTTTTATTTTATTTTTTTGAACTCCGACCTGAATAAAAAAGCCTCGGTGGTTGGTGCCAGTTTCCCAGTTTGCAGCAGCAGTACGTGAGCCGGTACCCGCAGGCTGTACACATGCTTCCTGCACTCAATTTGGCACTCAGTGTATCGTGCAGCGGTTTTAACAGGAGCTAAAGCGGCCGCGTACGGCTAAGAGCTTCCTGTGTGTCCTTGCTAATATTAGCTGGTTCTCGCCCTGAGCTAGTAAAGCTCGCCGCGGCGATCACAACGTTTCTGCTGAGATTTTTATTTCAGCCTCGTTTAGGAACAGGAAGCGGCAGATTTTCCGCCTGCAGGGACTAAAGTGCTGAAGTCCGACCAATTACAATAAAATCAGAAAATAAACTTTATTTTACAGCTTTCATATAAATACAGCAAAAAAAAGAGATTTTGTTTGTTTGTTTATTTATTTATTTTATTTTTTATTTATTCATTATATATTTAATTATTTCTGTATTTATTATTATTCATTATTAATTAATTAATTTATTTAATGTATTTTTTTTTTTTTTTTTTTTTTTTTTTTTTTTTTTAACACTTATCTAATAGCCCACCAGTGCTGAGATTTTGAGCTTTGCTATCAACCGGCCGGGCACCTACATGCAGACACGATTGGCAGGATGGAAAGCTGAAGGAATTCCTCAAGACTGTTGCAACTGCGGCCTCTGCTGGCTGGTCGAGGCGCTGCACTTAGATGCTGAATAATGGAGAGCAGTGCGTGACTCTCTGTACGCTATACTCATCGATGTGCAGGTAAAAAGAAGCGGTTGCTTCTAACCGCACACATTTCGGAGGGTAGGGTTCTGCAGGAGTCAAGGAAAGATACGACCAGGGGAACTGGATACGACTAAAATAAATTAATATGTGCAAAATAAATTGTTTTACCGTTTAACTTGCTTCAATCGTTGCCAGATATGACTTAATCATTTTGGTTGAATAGGGAGTGGGGATAAATATTTTACACTAATTTCTTTCAAAATAAATAAAAACAATTGAGGGAAACAAACAAAAATGTTTGTTTATTTATTTATTTACTTGGACTTATCCACTCTGGCGCCCCCTAACTGTAGGAGCCAAAATATAAAACATCAAAACATCAAAACCTCTTACTCAAGGCACTATAACACGATCACATGACCATGCCAAGAATAACGTTGGGCATCTGTGGGCACCACATGGGTTCTGTGGGTCTGTCTGTCGGTATCTTCAGCTAGTCACGCCGGTCTGAAGCTTGTGCTGTGAGCCTGAGATGTTCTGACAGCGAGTGAGGAACCTGCAGAGCAGAATCAGCTCCATCCTCATCTAAAAGATCGGAATTCATTTATTTCAATGTATTTCAATGTTTCATCAGCTCTTCTCCTCCACCTCTCCAGAGCTTCAGAAACCAGCAGATGCCGTCATCATCGCCGTCTAATTCTCTATTTCCTACATCCCTCCAGGAGGACCAACACTAAACGATTGGTACTCGGGCTCTCTGCCCATCTGCCAGCACCTCATGCCAGGACAGAGCAGATTTTTAGCAGACTGACGTTTAGCAGAAACGCTGGCAGATCCAGAACGACGGAGGTGCTCGTGAGACAACAACAACCACAACAACTCTGAAATGCAGACGTCAGCCCGGTGCCCGGGTGGCACAGCGGTAAAAACACACCAGCTCACCAGTTCTGACAATATAAAGTCACAGATTTGATACAACAACAGCCTCCACTCCTCTGAAGAAGCTTTCTGGACGAGCATCTAAATCTGCAGTACTTCATCGATCAGGTTTTTATGGCGGAGCAGCAACAGTGAAGACTGATGAGTAAAATGTAACAACACATAAAAGATCTAATAACAATTAAATGATTTATTTATTGACCCAATAAAATGATAAATGATCTGCGTTCTGTGTGACATCATCAAAACTTGCATTCAGTGTTTTGATGTTTTGTATTGATTGGTTGGTTGATTTTACTGACTAATTGACTGGCTGATCGGTTGGTTGGTTGATAGACTGATTTATTGACTGACTGGTTTATTGATTGGTCGATTGGCTGGTTGGTTGATTGGTTGGTTCACTGATCGACTTGTCGGGTGGTTGATAAGTTAATTGATGGGTTGTTTGATTGCTCGGTCGATGCGTTGATTGGTTGGTTGATTGACTGACAGATTGATCAATAGGTTGATTGGTTGGTTGGTTGACTGATTGGTCGATTGGTCGGCTGGTTGATTAGTTAATAGATGGGTTGATTGATTAACCAATGTGTTGGTTGATTGATTAATCGATTGGTTGGCTGACTGATCGATTGGTAGAGTGGTTCATTTGTTGATTGATGGGTTAATTGATTGTTCGATTGGTTGGTTAATAGATTGATTTACTGACTGACTGATTGATCAATAGGTTGATTGATAGGCTGAATTATTGACTGATTGGTTGACTAACTGATTGTTACTACTTGGTTAGTTAATTGATTGGTTGATGGATTGACTGGTTGCTTGGTTGGTTGTTTGTTTGATTGATAGTTTTATTAGCTGGCTGGTTAATTGTTAAAGGATTATTTGATTAACTTATAGTTTGATTGGTTATTTGATTGATTGGTTGATTGTTTAATCGTTTGGTTAAGTGTTTGATTGGTTGGTTAATAGATTGTTTGATGGGTTGATTGGTTGGTTAATAGATTGGCAGTTTGGATATGAAACTCTTTATCCAGGAAATCCAGGTTTCTTTCTAGATGGCGCTCTTTCTGGTGGGTATAAATGCCTTTAAATGGGCACTGCTGAACTGTTCTGCACAGGGAATATTTGTGCCACCCCATCAATGAATTTATAGCAAATTGTGTCACTTCTTAATTACCCAGCATGACCTGGTCGTGAAACATCTTTCCATAAATCCCAAACATTTCCTCAGTGAGACCACACGGCCACATCTAAATCACCACCAGCTGGGCATCGTATCTAATCCCAAATCCAAAAGAGTCTGTGACGCTTCCAACAGCCCAGAGATTAACGTTTCTGGAGGTGGCGGCTACTTTCTGTTTCCCGTCGATAGGTGTGGGCACCGGTTGGCACAAACGATTTAAATGTCAGTTAATGCCCACACACATTCAGAACCCGACTGCTGAGATCCTCTGGGCATCGGGATTATTCCAAAACCATTAGTTTAGCTTTCGGGTTGCCAGACCATCTCTCGATTGTTTCGAGGGTTTGCCAGGCCGATCTCACGATAATCACAGCGCTGGCAGGAAAGTGGGTCAGAGGGACATGGTGCCAGCTGATGCTTAGACGGCTGATGCCCACAGATGCTAATTTAACAAAAATAAACACACGGGCAGCACAGTGATACACTGTCAGATGGTCTGGGTGCCATGCAGTCCATGGGATCTGGATTTGATTCGCAGGTCCTCTACAGCTCCGGCTCGAACCCCACATGCTAGATGACGGACGTCCAGCACCACTCACATCCTGGTTTGGTCTCATATAATTGAACACAGCAGTAACTATTCCAACATGCTCGTTTTAACCTTCACTTTTGTTCCTGATGATCAAACATCTTTATTTTTTTCATCTTTTGATATAAAAGCATCCGGAACACAAAGTGCCCTCAACATGAGACTGATCGAAACCAAAAGCTTTGAAGTTGGACGAATGTAGAAGAGAAAGAGAGCGGAGATGATGAGGAGGTAATGACCGCTCGGCTTTCTTCTCTCCCCGACTGTCAGGCTGCCGCCTCGATATTAAAGAAGTTTATTATTAAAGGAAAAGATTTTTCTCTTACCAAATAAATCAAAAGAGTAAAAATAATTAAAAGCACCTTTCGGTCAGTCTGGTTTTATTTTTATCTCTTCTATTGATCTATTAAATCATTCCAATTAACCAGCTCAGCTTAATGAAGGTCATTAATAATCACTGCTGAGGAATTTGTTTTAATCTTTTAATCTTTTAATGAGCTCCATTTAACAGCTAAAAACATGTATTATATAAAAATTATTATTATTATTATAATATTGTGGTTAACCACAAGTCGTCCCTGGACAGGCGCGCCACGCAGGATTTAGATTTAGAAGTCTGTTTAATAGAGTTGCAGGAGGACCTGAAAGCAGCAGGAACAACAGTTGCACATACTAACGTACGCTATATGTACACACAAGCATCAGAACCAATCAGAACGCTGGACAATAACACACAAACTAAACTGAAGCACAGATGAACATTACAGGTGGATTTATACACTCATGTACACTGGAGGCTACAAAAAACCATCAAATCCCGGTTCTTTGTTTCATTTCCGACCCCCCGACCCCCCCGACCCCCTGCTTTTACTCATTTATCTGCCCCGCTGAGTGATTCGCCCCTTTAGTCTCCCTCTTTTTTTCATTTCCTCTTTTGCTTCCTGCTCGTCCCGTTCTGTAATTTACGGCGGGTCAGAATTCAGAGCCAGCAAAGCACTCGCCGCTTCCTTCCACAGATTAAAATGTGACAGGAGTGAACGGCGGCCGCATTGATCACTGGGACAGAAATATGGAGCGACTCGGGTACCTACACTTATTTATCTACCTACATTTACTTACCCACCTTCACTTATTTATCTACCTACCTACCTACCTACCTACACTTATTTATCTACCTACATTTACTTACCCACCTTCACTTATTTACCTACATACATTTACTTACCTACCTACACTTACTTACCTACCTACACTTATTTACCTACCTACCTACACTTATTTATCTACCTACATTTACTTACCCACCTTCACTTATTTACCTACATACATTTACTTACCTACCTACACTTACTTACCTACCTACACTTATTTACCTACCTACCTACCTACCTACCTACCTACCTACCTACCTACCTACCTACCTACCTACCTACACTTATTTATCTACCTACATTTACTTACCCACCTTCACTTATTTACCTACATACATTTACTTACCTACCTACACTTACTTACCTACCTACCTACCTACCTACACTTATTTATCTACCTACCTACCTACCTACCTACCTAACTATCTACCTACCTACCTACCTACCTACCTACCTACCTACACTTATTTATCTACTTACCTACCTACCTACACTTACTTACCTACCTACCTACCTACACTTATTTACCTACCTACCTACCTACCTACCTACATACTTACCTACCTACCTATCTACACTTTTTACCTACATACATTTACTTACCTACCTACACTTACTTACCAACCTACCTACTTACTTACCTATCTACACTTATTTACCTACATACATTTACTTACCTACCTACACTTATTTACCTACCTACTTACTTACCTACCTACCTATCTACACGTTTTACCTACATACATTTACTTACCTACCTACACTTATTTACCTACCTACCTACACTTACTTACCTACCTACACTTATTTACTTACCTACCTACACTTACTTACCTACCTACACTTATTTACCTACCTACACTTATTTACCTACATACATTTACTTACCTATCTACACTTACTTACTTACCTACCTATCTACACTTATTTACCTACCTAGTTACTTGTCTACCCACTTACCTACACTTATTTACTTACCTACACTTTTTTACCTACCTACATGCTATCTACATGCATTTACCTACCTACATTTACTTATCTACCTACCTATCTACACTTATTTACCTATCTACACTTACTTACCTACCTACCTACCACTGAGACAGAAATATGGAGCGACTCAGGTACCAATGTGCAGTTTCCCAGTACATGGTGGAGGAAGATGGGCATCAGATGCCAGCCTGGGAAACGAAAACATGAAGCACAGTGCCCAGATTTCAAGCAGATTTGAGCCTTTTCCTTCATCTAATTTATAATATACACTATATGGCCAAAAGTATTCGGACACCTCACTGTGAGCTTGTCGGACGTCTCATTTCAGAAACAAATGCTATTAAAACAGAGTGACCTCTATGTGATCTTTTCAGCTATAACAGCAACCGCTCTTCTGTGAAGGCTTCTCACAAGACTTTGGAATATGTCTGAAGGAATTTGTTCAAGAAAGCCTCAGTGGACGTTCCGGTTCATCCCAAACCTGTTTATGGAGGTTGAGGTCAGGGCTTTGTGTAGGTCACTGGAGTTTCATTACAGAGCTTGAAAAGGGCCTTCCCTAAACTGTTGCTGCAACGTCAGAAGCATATTGTTAGTGATTGATGTGGCTAAAACACATGAATTCATAATTAAAAGGGGCGTCCCAATACTTTTGACCACACTGTGCACTTCCACCTCTGCGTCCTCTAAAACCTCGGCTCGTACCGCTTGTTATTTCCACACTTCAGCAGGTGTAGCGTCGTCACCGCTCACCTCCTCGTCCTCGATAATCCAGCCTCCCTCGACACTCCCGCGGTACTCGCCCGTCTCCATCGGTGACTGTTGCCTTAGTAACCGCGCCAGCACCAGGAAGGCGAGCGCTGAAGCGGGAGACGAAGTTCTGGCACACGCACACAAGCGCGATGCCCGAGCCGAGACCGAAAGAGCGTCGGGGCGAAAACGGCTCGTCACAGAACACGAGGACTGTAAATAAACAGCCTGGGTCTGTCCAAAAACATAGAGGCGTTTTACGTCATCCTTCACTCCCGAGAAGAGGGCGTGTCTAAATTCTTAGATTCCTTAGAATGCTCCTACTGAGGTGCCTTGGAGGCAATCCCAGCTACCGGCCTGGCCGAACACTTTACAGACACGACTGTGTCTGAGGAAGGGAGGAGCAGATGGGAGATGGATTTATTTATGCAACAATAGCGACTCCTACTGTCTGGCTGAGATGCCAGCGCGTGTAACACCGGCAGATGCTAGTCTGTGGGTCTCTTCGGACAGCGAGGGTATCGTACAAAGGGAAAGTGAGTATATCTAAATGTCAATCCCTCAGCCTGAAACTGACAGTTTGGGTTTTCCTTCCCAACTTTGTGTAACCCACCCCAATCCCCTGTTGTATTAGACACGTGTGATGTTGCCAGTTATTTCTCTTTTACACCTTTTGTGGAATGAAGGAAGCACGTGCTAGCCTTATCCATTCAAACTAGTACTCTATGTTTGCTGTAAGAAATCAGGTCAAACAGGCAACCTCACCCCATTTATTTATTTATTTATTTATTTTAAGAACTCTGCAGCCCTGAGTGTAAACAACGCGCCACGCCGGCGTACCAGGCAGCGCCACGTTAGAGATCTGTGATTTTGTAGTTTTGTGCCGACTCGATTACAACATCAGTCATCTGTCAAACGTACCTGCGAGGCTAAAAGAAAATGAGAGAATAACACAACCGAGCCGCTTCTATTCTGAGACGTGGAGCTGATGCAAAAAGTGGCGCGTACACGCTGTCCATCTGCGCTGTATGATAAATATCCAGAAATAATTACAGCCCATAAACGTGCTCGGCGCCACCCGCAGTGAGAGAGAGAGAGAGAGAGAGAGAGAGAGAGAGAGAGAGAGCAGAACAAACTCCGTTATATTCTCCCGATGTGCTGCAGTGAAAGACTCATATCTAAACCTGTCAAACCTCAAACGACAAAAAAAACGCTTTTGTACAGAAAACGAGATTCAAAGAAAAGGAGAGAAGCAACTACAGATCAAACAAGCCGAGGCCGACCATTTATTTATTTATTTATTTTATTTATTTATTTACTTATTCATTTTTGTATATTATTTATTAATTAATTAATTTATTTATTTATTATTTTTGTATTTTTAATGTTATTTTTTTGTTTTATGTATGTATATGTACTCATGTTATTTATTTATTTATTCATCTATTCATGTTATTAATTCATTCATTTATTTCTGAAATTTTTGTATGTATTATGTATATGTATGTGTGCATTTATTTATTTATTATTTAATATGTATGTATATTTATGTTTTCATTAATCATGTTATTTATTTATTCATTTATTTATCAATTTAATTATTTATTTATTTATTTGTTTATCCATTTAATTAATGTATTTATTATATATATATATATTTTTTTTTTTTTAGACAAATCTCATGTTGTTGGGAACTCTGGAGGCTCGAGAGGAACTAATGCCTCCAATTCTATGACAGAATTAAGAGAAAATCCATTTTGAAACGTCTCTATTATCCGTCGGCTTCGTCAATAATTGTTGGCAGAGTGTCGATTGATTAGATCGAGATTTGTTTTGGAGGTCGTTTCATTCTGTCATGAACACAATAGACGGATGGACAAACCGAGCCGTTATTGATCTAATAAAGGACGTCAGACTGTCTCGTTATAGCAGCGCGATAACAACAACCCATTGCCTGGAACCTGAGGGCCAGACCAAAAAAATCAATCAGGAACACTCGTGACAACCTTTGTGGGCGTGTCAAGAAAGCAACGATGGCGACGCCCTTACAGAGTGTGCAGTGGTCTGCTGAGGGAACACAACGTTCCTTGACTGTTTACTCTGTTCTTGCAGCGCCCTCTGTTGATCCCACATACTTGGTTCCAGGTTCTCCAAATAGCACCAAGGTTCTAAGAAGACTGAACATCTCATTTAGCCCTTTCCATCCTAGTTCACGCACCTAATTTTAAACAATTCTGTCAATTCCCAACAAAAATAAACACTCATTACTAGCTGGAACCAAAGAATATTAGTACACATCGTTTTACAGCAGGAACCGTGATGACATTTGTGGGCGTGTCAAGAAAGCAACGATGGTGACGCCCTTAAAGAGCATGCAGTGGTCTGGTGAAGGAACACGGTGTTCCCCAAAACCTTGAAAGCATCTTGTTACAACTGTTCACTTATGTTGTGTGCCCTGCAGCGCCCTCTGTTGATGGCACATCTTCGGTTCCAGGAAAAAACGTGTGTTTTAGCACCAAATAGCACCAAGTTCAAGATGATCCAGCAGTTTCAGTGGGCCATCGGCAAGAAGACTTCAGCGCCCCCTGAAGTCCTGGAGATGCATTTGTAAGTGAGTTATGACTGAATACAACTTGAGCAACTGGAAGTTAAGGGCCTCGCTCAGGGGTCCACAGTGGCAACTTAGCAGTGGTGGGGCTTGAACCAGCAACCTTACCCACTGACGTTTGGAACGGACAGAATTATAAACGTCGCCGGTAGAACTTTCAAGAACTCCTTACAGAACCCAGGTTCCCCGGACCCCCGCTGCGCCTCCGCGCCACACTAAAATAAAGCAGATATTTCTTGATTTCGATTTTCTTTGATCTGTTTTGACCCCCCCAACCCCCCTACGAGGTCCAACTGTGTCCTCTGTGCATTGGAGCAGCGAGACACAGGATTGCTTTCTAAGCAGATTTTCTCTGGCTTGTCTTTCCTCCTTCCTGATTCGATTTCGATGCCGGCGAGACCTGCCGAACCCTCTCGCTGCAGCTCTTACAAAGAATTTTTTTTTTCTTTTACAGAACGGGTCACACACACACACACACACACACACACACACACACACACACACACACGCACAATCTGACTTAGGTCTCAATGGAGTGTGAAGTACTTCTGAGCTCAGCTCTTCCTGCTGTTATCAAACTCTCTCTCTTTTTCTCTCTCTCTCTCTTTTAATACCCGCCTCCTCCCTTTGTTCTTTTGAGGTGCTGCAGGGGGCACTCTGATACCCCGGAGTGGGCACCGGCCCTGTGTGATTGCGTACGTGTGAATGAAACAGGTCAGGTTTGGCCTTTAACCACCGAGGAGCAGCTCAAAAACAACCTACAGCTTCCCTTTGACTTCCAACGGATTCTTTCAGCATCAGAAATACAGCGATTACATCTTTCTTTACACTCCGATCAAAAGTATGTGGACAGAGTGTTTTTAATCACTGTTTAATAAAAAACGGATTTAATTACATACTTCTTTGTTGGTTAATCAGTTAATCAGTTCGTTATCATATGCAACAGTTGCACAGTTGCAGGAAATGATGATTTTTTTTTTTTTTTTTTTTTTTTAAAGATTATTTAAACAAAACGAGCTAATAATTGCACTCAGGAGGCCCAGCAGTCTGATCAACTCAGACTTGTGAGTCTCAGGTCTTGTGTTTGAATCTTGATGCCACCACTGTGCCATCCTGGAACTTAAGATAAGACACAACTGCTCCACGTCTAACGGAGGGACGGCTGGACCGAGTGTCGCTTCCTTGCCGCAGCATTAGCGATCCCTTACTTTTTTACTACATTATTTTCCTAGAGAAAAATAAATAAATAAATAAATAAATAAAATACAAAATAATAATATAATAATAATAATAATATTAATAATAACAACAACATTACAAGATAACAACACGGTTATGTGAAACTTTTTTACTTTTTTACTACATTATTCTTCTAGAGAAAAACAAATAAATAAATTAATTAATTAATTAATTAAAATACATAATAATAACAATAATGATAATAATAATTATATTATATTATAATTATTCATAATAATAATTATTATTATTACTATTATTATTATTATCATTATCATTATCATTATCATTGTTATCGTTATCGTTTCGTTATTGTTACTATTATTATTATTATTATTATTACTACTACTACTATTATTATTATTATTTATTTATTACTATTATTATTATTATTATTGCTGTTATTATTATTATTATTATTATTATTATTATTATTGCTGTTATTATTATTATTATTACTATTATTATTATTATTGCTATTATTATTATTATAATTATTATTATTATTATTAATCAGCTTTTTTTGAGTATTTTCTAAATGATTTTTCACAGTTTGAGTGGAATTTATTCTGATTAAAAGATTTTGCACTCAAAAGCTTCACTGTAAGTGGCCGAGGGAGTAAAATGTGATTAAAAATGATCACATTCTTTATTTCTTTCTCTTTTTTTCATTTAGAAGCTTTAGACTTTAGAAACTTTAACTCCAGTAAGTAATTAGTTTCTTTATCACGCTGAACCGACAGCCTATCAGACTTCTGTCCTCCAGCCTGATTTGAATATTTTATACCTCAATAATTAGGTGTAAATCTTGTTAAATATTAATCTGCCCCTCAGTTATTTCATTCATAATGACTTCGGTTTGGATATTCATACGAGCGCGGGCGCTGGGAGGGTCGACGCAAAGGCAAAGTCGCGGCAAAATAAAATGTTGTGCATTAAAGGAAGTCCATTAAAAATGAAATGAACAGCGAGGGACTCGTTTCCCAGAAGCACCTTGAGCAAAATGCACTTCCATCCACCGGGTTGGAACGAATCTAACTCTTCTTCTACTTACAGTCTGCGCTGATTTATGCGTTGGGAATGAAAGAAGCCGAGCTGGTGTAGACGCCGCTGTGCGCTGACAGGTGACATATTGCTCTAAAGTACCAGGATGAATATAAATATGAGCACAATTAGAAACGGAAACCGTTTTTCCACCTCATGTAGCAAACGCAGGGACGCAAAAGTAAAATAATGTAATAAAACGCTCTTTCATGGTCTGTTTTACCACTGATTAATCCTGGTCAGGGTCAAGGTGGGTTCGATTCACTGGGCGAAAGGCAGGAAACAGCCCAGAACAATTAACCTGACTGCACGTCTTTGGACTGTAGGAGGAAACCAGAGCACCTAGAGGAAACCCACACAGACACGGGGAGAACATGCTTCATCTGGGAATAGAACCCAGGACCTTCTTGCTGTGAGGTGACAGTGCTACCCACCAAGCCACCATGCCATGTTTTATAGTAAATGCATTATTTATTTATTTATTTATTTATTTATTTATTTATGTATATGTATTTATTTATTTATATGTATACATTTATTTATTTATTAACTATATTCATTATAACTTAGTTAACAGACGTGTTGTAACCTATGTGTGTGTGTGAGAGAGATAAATAAATAAATAATAATAAATAAATAATAATACGCCACTCAGGTGGCGCAGCGGTAAAGTACGCTAGCGCACCGGATCATAGGTCCTCATAACCGGTGCGACTGCGGCCCCTGCTGGCTGACTGATGGCGGCTGCACAGGGCTGAGGAATAATGCTGATGGGGGTGTGGCCCTCCGTACACAGTGCCCGTCAAGTGTATGAACTCAACTTGTGCAGGTGAAAAATGCAGTCTGTACTGACTGTACGTGCCGGAGGGGGCGTACGTCAGTTGAGTGGCGTCCTCAGTCAGCGGTGAAGGGTCGAATCAGTATAGAGGACGCAATCAGGGTAACTGGACATGGGTGGGAAAAATAGAAAATTAAAAAATGATAAATAAATAAACAATAAATAAATTAATAAATAAATAAACTTTCACTCGTCCTCACAGGAACCACCATCACCAAACAGTCGCTTCCATTCCAAACTCACATAAAGTTTTATAAAATTCATCTGTCTGAAAACCTACTGATCTCTCTACACTCCCGAGAAGAGGGCGTGTCTAAATTCTTAGATCCCTTAAAATGCTTCTATAAGTGATGATCTGACTGAATAACGAGGGAGCGTCCGACGCCTCCTCAGTGCTGAAGCGGTGCAATCCCAGCATTCAGTGCGGCACGACTTTCCTCACAGAAAACGACAAACGTGGTGGACAAATGAAATGCGGAGCAACCAACGGAGTTCTTTATAAATGTAAATAAATTCTCGTTGATGTTTAATTTGTATAAAGGTGTAATTATACGAGTGTCATTATTTGTAAATTCAGGCTCGTGAGGGACAGTTTAAGCGTTTTCGGTACACGGAGGGAGACATTAGCCGGCGTGCTAATGGCCTGAGGCTAACTGTGTAGGCTAAAACTGCGCTGATGTCATTTCTGTATAAGTAGAGCGTCTAAATAATCTGTCTTATGAGCTCCAGGTCTTATTAGAATCCTCTCTACTGAGGCAGTGAGGCGGCTCACTGGGTTTTCAGTTTCTTTTACACCTTAATTAAATCTAAACTGGAAGAAAACAGCTATTGACGGCGTAGCTTAGCGAGTCGGCCTCCGGAGCGTAGAGTCATGTTTAGATCCGAGGCCGAGGTCCGCTTCACCGGTCCTGACAGTCCTGAGGACCGGGTGAGTCTATCTAAAGCCGAGCTCTTACCTCGGTGTCCTTCTGGTTTTCGAAATATGTTCTTGTATAATTTATTAGCTTCGAGACGTCCCGCGCGGTCTGAAAACGGACCCCGACGCCTCCGGCTACGCTACTGTGGGCTATTAAGTATGCAAGACTGTTAGCGCTTAGCAACTCTCGACAGAATCCAGTGCATCGCTGTAAGATCTCGACGTCCAGCGGTGCTGCAGATATGGAAGTGTGTCCGTCTGGAGTCTATTAAAGAGTAAAATTAATTCTAATCACATTGTCAAAAATGTTTGGACGGGAGTAAATGAGTGCTTGTTTATTTTAGCAACGTCTGTGTTGTATTATTGCTGGGTTCACACAAGCAGCAAACTAATAAATCAAATAATTAAATAAATAAATAAATAATAAGACAGAGGGAAGTGGAGAAAGCTGACCCATCTGTGCAGCCAACCATCACAAAGAGATGACGGCACAGATCCACCACGATTTCCTATAAATAGACTTTAATTAAAGCATACGGTTAAACTACGGGTTATTCCTCACTGTTTTTTTAGGTTTTTTTGAAATACCTCACGATGGTGAACCTTCTCACCACTCAGACTTCATCTAACACTCATATTCGCTGACGAGCGATGAAAAAGTGCTGAACGTACGCGGCGTAAATCCCATCATAAGTCAGGATTCCAGCCTTCGAGCGAGCGCTTTGCTGACTCCTGAAGCGTGCATTTATTTTCATTTACATTTATTTATTTCAGTTACACTCTGATCCTCTAATGCACGACGTAAATCACCATCCAATCCAAACATCGAGCGCTTAGAGGAGCTGATACGATGATAAATAATAATAATAAAAGAGTTTCTACAAACTTGACCAGAAACAGATGGCATAAGAGCTAAGTTAATGCGGTCTGGGATAGAGACAGAGATAAGGATAAGAACAGGATAAATAGGAGAGAATAGGATTAGGATTAAGTTCAGGAAAGGATTGGAGAGAATAGGATTAGGATAGAACAGGACAGGACAGGACAGGACAGGACAGGGCAGGGCAGGGCAGGGCAGGATTAGGATAGGATAGGATAGGACAGGATAGGATTAACATAGGATAGGATTAGAATAGGACAGGACAGAACAGGATAGGTTAGGATAGGACAGGACAGGACAGGACAGGACAGGATAGGATAGGACAGGATCAGGATAGAATAGGATAGGATTAGGATTAGGAAAGGGTAAGGTAGGACAGGACAGGATAGGATTTAATTAATACTATACTAATCACTTTCATTAATATTATGAAAGTTTTGGAGAGGAGAGGATAGGATGGGAAATTATAGAATAGGATGGGATAGGATTAGAGTAGGGTAAAATAGGATTAAGATGAGATGGGATGGGATGGGATAAGGATTAAGATAAGATTAAGATAAGGATAGGATTAGGATTGGGTAAAGTAGGGTAGAGTAGGATAGGATTAGGATACAATAGGATTAGAAGTAGGACAAAATAGGATAGGATTAGGGTAGTGTAGGATAGGATAGGACAGAATAGGACAGGATAGGATTAGGATTAGGAAAGGATTAGAGAGGATAGGATAGGACTACTAACTAAATTAATTAATTAATTTAATAAATATGTTAAGAAAATGAACGTATTAAAATACATGTGATCGTGTATTTATGTAAAACTGAGGAGTAAAAATATGTATAAAATGTTAAACTGAATGTAAAAAAGAGTAAATATTAAATATGTTGTAAATAAAATCATTATTTGATGCAGAGACGATGCTACTTCAGATCAGGATCTCAAAAACCTGAAGTTCCAGCACGATATAACAAGATGTCACTTGTTTATATGCTGTTTACAACACTATCAGGTACATACTGTCAACCACGCTGCATTTATTTATTTGTTTGTTTTTTTTTTAACAGGAAAAACTCTAAAGCTCTAATATAACAACATAAGCTGAGTAACAGAACGTCTGTAAAAATGCCAAGAACGAATAATAAACGTATAAACAACAAAACTCTGCAATGGCTGAAAAAGAGAGCGAGCGGACAGATGGACCGGCGCGGTCAGCCAATTACGAGATATTTTAAACACAGCTAACGCCGAGAAGTACAATTAAATAAAAGCGCAAAGAGGATTAAAATGTAACGAGCACAAGTCGACTCAAATATCAGACGGATTTAATGCTCTCATTAAGTTCGGAGAGCGTTTCCTCTAATAGATTTCCTCTCTCAGCACAATGCAGCACGGTGGAGGTAAAACCAACTGAAGAAACGATTAAGACGATAAATTCTCAAATAAAAAGAGGCCTGACGGAAGAGGCAGGGACTGCAGGTACATCAGTATTTAATGTTCCACCGGGGACAGACATAAACGTTACGGCAGCAAATGTCAAACCCTGACAAACGGCATCAACAGAAAGTCCAGCCACTAAAATAACCACCAACTTCTTAAAAGTCTCAAAATAGACTTTACACCGACCAGGCATAACATTCTGAGCACTGCCAGGTGAAGTGAATAACACTGATTATCTCTTCATCATGGCACCTGTTAGTGGGGGGGATATATTAGGCAGCAAGTGAACATTTTATCCTCAAAGTTGATGTTAGAAGCAGGAAGAATGGACGAGCGTGAGGATCTGAGCGAGTTCGACGAGGGACAGATTGTGATGGCTAGACAACTGGGTCAGAGCATCTCCAAAACTGCAGCTCTTGTGGGGTGCTCCCGGTCTGCAGTGGTCAGTATTTATCAAAAGTGGTCCAAGGAGGGAACAGTGGTAAACCGGCGACAGGGTCATGGGCGGCCAAGGCTCACTGATGCAAGGTTCATGTGGGTTCTGGTAGAAAGGCGTCAGACTACACAGAGCATCGCAGTTTGTTGCATATGGGAAGGCAAAAGGGGGACCAACACAATATTAGGAAGGTGGTCATAATGTTATGCCTGATTGGTGTATGTCTCAGCTTCAGAGAGCTAGAGTTCATGGCAGGACGGCCACTTAAACACAAAACCTGGACTCTGGAACACGTGATGCCAAGTTCACCCTACACGACTGGATCTCTTGTAATCGGGAGTCTTTTAAGTCCTCCCAGTAATAGATGTGGTTTTCACACTTATGCTAACACTCATTTCTAATGACATATTTTAGAACAACACTGGCCTTAAAAATGCACATCATTAAATGAAATCATTAAAAAGTGGTTTAATAATGGTTTGAGCCATCCAGCTGGGCTGGGCGGCTACAAGCTGGACCAGGGTTCCTCATAACTGGTGCAATTGATGGTGCCTGTGCAGAGTCGAGGAATAATGCCGATCAGGGTGTGGCCTCCGTGCACAAGGCTGATCCGCATGTGAACTCGCCTCGTGCAGGTGAAAAGATGCAGTCGGTACTGCACACGTGTCGGAGGGGGCGTGTGTAAGTTGCGTAGCTCCTCAGTCAGCAGATGAGGGTTGTATCGGTAGAGGTGAAGCGTAACACAATCAGGGTACGTGGATATGACTAGATTAGGGGAGAAAATCAAGTACCACTCATGGCCTGTTTAGTGACTAGATTACGACTTTTTTTTTTTTTTTAATTGCATTTCCTCCTTTAACCAAAACAAAAACCAACTGAAGCAGAACCACGCTTGTGCTGGCCAGGATCCACAAAGAGAAAAATGCTGAACGGAAGCCTTAGAGCTAATATTATTTCATTGCAACCACTGTATAGACCTAAACGTCATCTATCAGAATACAGCATCTCAGTAGGAGCATTTTGAGGCGTCCAAGAATTTAGACACGCCCTCTTCTCGGGAGTGTAGGATGACATAAATGCGTCTGTGTAGAGAGATCAGTAAGTTTCAGACAGACCGAGTCCAAATATTTCGTCAGGCCTCCGTTTCAAATCCATTTGCATTTATTTTCAGCCGCTCGTTTGTTTTTGATCCGTTTATATTTCGGTTGGTGTGGAGGACAGGCACAGCGCCGTTTCCGTTCCACATATTTACTCTTTATACAGAATTTATTACATAAATATGAGGCGGCGATACAGAAACACGAGCTGAGTAACACAAGTCATTTACGGAGGTGTGAAAATGCCAGAGATGAGTCACGAACCAGAGAAACTTTCAGGAAGTCGGTGAGCTGACGGGTAAAACGATGCGGTCAGACAATTAAGAGACGAGAACGACTGGTAGTAAAAAAAAAATACCATTAAATTAGGAGTGAAGAGAATTTTAAAGTTACCTTAACAAGCACGAGTCCTTCCAAATATCAGACAGATTCAAGGATCTGAATTTAATAAGAATGGAGAATCTGTCCAAACTGGTGGAAATAAATCCTAAATAATCATGATATAAATCCTTTAATAATAATAATAATAATAATAATAATAATAATAATAATAATAATGAAATAAATCTTAAATAATAATGAAATAAATCCTAAATAATAGTGAAATAAATCCTAATTAATAACAAAATAAATCCTAAATAATAGTGAAATAAATCATAAATAATAATGAAATAAATCCTAATTAATAACAAAATAAATCCTAAATAATAATGAAATAAATCCTAAATAATAGTGAAATAATTCCTAAATAATAATTAAATAAATCCTAAATAATAATGAAATAAATCCTACATAATTATAAAATAAATTCTAAATAATAATAATAATAAATTAATGCTTAAATACTAATGCAATCAATTCTAAATAACAATAAAATAAATCCTAAAAAATAATAAAATAAATTGTAAAAAATAAAATAATTTGTAAATAATATTGAAATAAATCCATCATAATAATAATAATAATAATAATAATGAAATACATCCTTAATAATAATGAAAATGATTCTAATTAATTACTAAATGAATCCTAAATAATAAAATAAATCATACATGATTATGAAATATATATTTTTTAAATAATAATACAATACTAATAAAAAAATAATGCTTAAATGCTCTGAATTTATTAAGAATAAAGAATCTGTCTGTTCTGTCATGTTTGCTCTCTCTGGTGAGCAATATACAATACAGATACACCTCACTTAACGAGCAGGTTGTTAAGCAAAATGCTGTATAAGCCAATCAGAGAAGCCGCCCATTACCATTTAGCTTTACCATATACTTTTACATTTAGCCATTATAATTACTTATTAATTTAATTACGTTCCAATTTTGCCGTTAAGCCAATGAGCATGACGGAACTAAATTCTGGCTGACAGATATTGTCGAGCTGCCATTGTGCTCGAGCACACTAAGTGACAAACTCTGAAAAGCATCATCAGCAGGCAGAAGATCGGCCCACGCTAATTCACGCTAATTAATTTCTAATTGGCAGGATCTTTGTCTCGCAGAGATTAGTTTTCCACAGAGAGACACTTAAGTGTTTTACTGAATAATCCAAGTACGTGAGACGTTCCTCGGTTCGGGACTCTACCTGTCCTCTGACTGAACCTGGAGCTTTTCCATCACCTCATCACCTCGGTACACAGAATGTCATCTGAAGAGCTGTTATTTACTGTCAGCACTACGTCGCTCGTCCTCTCTCGACAGAAACACACACCTGAAACTGAGGCGAGACCTGTTTTTGTTTTCCTCCACACACACACACACACACACACACACGTGTTGGATTTATCTGTGGCTCTCAGGTTGCTGACGTGTAAATCTGAGAACAGATAAGATTGCTGTTGAAGCGTCTGGCTGAACGACTGTTGCGCTAAGTGATGATAATCCAGTGTGGAGTGTACTTTCAGGGCTGCGCTGCCGGCCTGGACGTCTCTCCGTTCATGTTCAGGAGCAAATTTAAACAAGCGGGACTGTCAGGTGTAAGGACGCATCGGATTCAACCTGATTCAACATTTTCTATCGACCTGATTCGGATCCTATGATCTGAGAGAGCAGTAAATAATAATAAAATAAATCCTAAATAATAATAAAATAAATCCTAAATATTAATAATGAAATGAATCCTAAATAAATTCTAAATAATAATTAAATACATTCTTAATAATAATAAAATGCACTGATCAGCCATAATATTAAAACCACCTCCTTGTTTCTACACTTACTGTCCTTTTTATCAGCTCCAATTACCATATAGAAGCACTTTGTAGTTCTACAATTACTGACTGTAGTCCATCTGTTTCTCTACATGCTTTGTTACCCCCTTTCACCCTGTTCTTCAATGGTCAGGACCCCCACAGGACCACCACAGAGCAGGTATTATTTAGGTGGTGGATCATTCTCAGCACTGCAGTGACACTGACATGGTGGTGGTGTGTTAGTGTGTGTTGTGCTGGTATGAGTGGATCAGACACAGCAGCGCTGCTGGAGTTTTTAAACACCTCACTGTCACTGCTGGACTGAGAATAGTCCACCAACCAAATATTTGATGTACTATTTTGATTTTGTACTATGATTTGTATGGTGTATGTACGTATTTGTTTTGATTATTTGTCTTATGTAAAGCGTCTTTGAGTATCTTGAAAAGCGCTATATAAATAAAATGTATTATTATTATTATTATATCCAGCCAACAGCGCCCCATGGGCAGCGTGCTGTGACCACTGATGAAGGTCTAGAAGATGACCGACACAAACAGCAGCAATAGATGAGCGATCGTCTCTGACTTTACATCTACAAGGTGGACCGACTAGGTAGGAGTGTCTAATAGAGTGGACAGTGAGTGGACACGGTGTTTAAAAACTCCAGCAGCGCTGCTGTGTCTGATCCACTCATACCAGCACAACACACACTAACACACCACCACCATGTCAGTAATAATGAAATAAATTCTAAACAAAAAATAAATATTTATTAAATTATTAAAATAAATAAAACAAATAAATTTAAAAATAATAATGAAACAAATCCTAAAAAAATAAATTCATGCCTAAATAATAATGCAATAAATTACAAATAATAATAAAAGATCTTGAATAATAACAAAATAAATCCTAATAATGAAATAAATTCTTAATAATAATAATAGTAATAATAATAATAATTAATACAAATAAAATAAATACTAAATTATAATAAAATTAATCCCAAATAATTATAAAATAATTTCTAAAAAATAATAAAATAAATCTGAAATAATAATACAAATTCTATATGAAAATGAAATAAATCTGAAATAATATTAAAATAAATTCTAAATAATTATAAAATGAGTTCCAAATAATAATAAAATATATCCTAAATATCAATAAAATTAATCCTAAATAACAAAAAATAAATCCTAAAGTCCTAAGACAGTCCAAAGAATTTTACGGCTACAGACTGATGTGTGTCAAGAAAGTCTCAATCGATGTTCCAGTTCATCCCAAAGCTGTTGAGTCAGGGCTCAGTTCAGGACACTAGAGTTTGTTCATGTCTTTATAGAGCTCGCTTTGTGCTGGAACAGGAAAATGTGTCCCAATACTTTTGTACATATAGTGTTATGAAATCAGCGGTGATTAATAATGGTACGTCACATTTCCAGCTTTTTCTTGCACCTTTAGCCGAGTAAATTCATGCAGCGTGAAGACTGTAGCGTCGACGTGAGTGGAATACGAGAGCGGAACTCGGCTGTACCTCTCACATCCTTCCTCCTAAAATTGGCGCTTGATAAATACACAAAACAGAGACCGTAGGATCAATGGTGCACGCCGAGACCCCGGAGGCAACCTCACGAAACAGACGAAACATCACAGACGCAGCACGCCGGGTTACTCCGAACGCTTCTAAACGCTCACGCCGAGACGAGCGGACACGCATCACGTCTCGCAGAACGCCCAGGGGCACGGCTCGGTCTGACTCGCCTCCGTAAATGAGCAGGAGAGGCGGTTAACGGGCGAGCAACGGCTTACCGGAGACACCGGACCCGACCCTGGGTTCAAACGCAGACCGGAACTCTCCCAGGGGGGCGGAAACGGTCATGAATTTAAATCATTAAAGTATTTAACAAGCACAAACAAGGCTGACGTTTATAAACCTGAGGCTGTGGGGCAAAATCAAAGTTTGTCTGAAAACCTAGTGAGCTGCCCTGCTGACCAGTGCCAACCTGGGCAGAACCGTGGAAGGGAACTCGAAGAGTCTGCACAGAGATCAAATTCTCTCAGGTGCATTTGAATGTGGAAAGCTTTTTTAGAAGAGCGGAGACTGTTAAAGCCACAACAAGGCTAACTTCACACACTCGAATGTGCAAAGGTTTTCCGAGGAGCGGAGACTGTTATAACAACAAAGAAGCTTACTCCATGTTAATATCCATGGATTCACTTAAACGTGGAAAGCTTTTCCAGAGGAGCAGAGGAGTGGAGACTGTTAAAGCCACAGAGAGGCTAACTTTATGTTAATGCACATGGATAACTTAGAAGCGGAGACTGTTATAGCCACAAAGAGGATAACTTCACTTTAATGCACATGTATACGCTTAGGAGCGGAGACTGTTATAGCCACAAAGAGGATAACTTCACGTTAATGCACACGGAAACGCTCGTCCTCCTCCACTCTACTCCAGCTCCCTGTCCTCCTCCCCCCGCTCCAGCTCCTCATCCTCCTCCCCCCACTCCAGCTCCCTGTCCTCCTCCCCTCTGCTCCAGCTCCTCGTCCTCCTCCCCTTTACTCCAGCTCCCTGTCCTCCTCCCCTTTACTCCAGCTCCTCATCCTCCTCCTCCCCTCTGCTCCAGCTCCTCATCCTCCTCCCCCCACTCCAGCTCCTCGTCCTCCTCCCCTCTGCTCCAGCTCCTCATCCTCCTCCCCCCACTCCAGCTCCTCGTCCTCCTCCCCTCTGCTCCAGCTCCTCGTCCTCCTCCTCCCCTCTACTCCAGCTCCCTGTCCTCCTCCCCCCGCTCCAGCTCCTCATCCTCCTCCCCCCACTCCAGCTCCCTGTCCTCCTCCCCTTTACTCCAGCTCCTCATCCTCCTCCCCTTTACTCCAGCTCCTCGTCCTCCTCCCCTCTGCTCCAGCTCCTCGTCCTCCTCCCCTTTACTCCAGCTCCTCGTCCTCCTCCCCTCTGCTCCAGCTCCTCGTCCTCCTCCTCCCCTCTGCTCCAGCTCCTCGTCCTCCTCCTCCCCTCTGCTCCAGCTCCTCGTCCTTCTCCTCCCCTCTGCTCCAGCTCCTCGTCCTCCTCCTCCCCTCTGCTCCAGCTCCTCGTCCTCCTCCTCCCCTCTGCTCCAGCTCCTCGTCCTCCTCCTCCCCTCTGCTCCAGCTCAGCCCAGATGTCGAACGTTTCCGAGCTCTGAAGCTCATTATCTGAACCAGCAGTGATGATGGTCTGGCCGGCTGCTCCTCCAACAACCAGCAGGGGCAAAATTGGAACCTACAGGGCCATCATTATCCCGGCACGCCAGCGTTTCCTCGGCGTGACTGGCAGGCGTGCCAATTAAAGCCGGAACACTGCGAGGCGCCGCTTGGTTTTCGTCTCGGCTAATAATCGCGCCGGTGCAGCCTGATCAGACTGGAACACAGAGAGTGGTCCGGAGCACTGCGTGATAATTATGGTTCTGTTTATCATGTCAGGCACGGACGTCAGGCAAGCAGGTGTTAACGGGGGTGAAGATCAAAGCCCTAAAGTTCCTCCACACCAATCTGTCCAGAAGTTTCAGTAAATACTTTATGATGGACGTCTTTTTGTCCAGGAAAGTCCATGTTCCAGCATTTTAAAAGCATATCATTTATTTTATATATGTAATATTATACGTCCGATGCCTGGCTTGTTCTTTAGGATGGGCATTTTAGCCACACCCATCTCTATACATTCAGTTATAGAATATAAGTGATATACGTGTAATGGTTATATGTGGGCCATAAAGTGCGGTCTGAAATGCAGCCGAGAAATCACTTGTAAATAAATGAATGAATGAATGAATAAATAAATAAATAAACAATAATAATAATAATAATTATAATAATAATAAGTAAATAAATAAATAGATAAAATAAAATCCATATTCTTCTAGAAAAATAAATAAATTAATAAATAAATAATAATAAATAATAATAATAATAAATAAATAAATAATAGATCAAATAAAATCCATATTTTTCTAAATAAATAAATAAATAAATAAATAAATAAATAAATAAATAAATAAATAAATAAATAAATAAATAAATATTATAGCATGTTAAAAGTGTATAATTTATTGCCAGTGGCAGTCCATCACAGGGCTTTGGCCAAAACATACACAGCCGATCACGTTTGTGTAGATGTCCGGCCGGCTGATAGCACAGCTAAGATTTCTTTAAATAAAAAAGTGCATTCCTAACATGTTTAAAGATGAGCTCTTGGTCCTTTCTGTGTGGGGTTTGCATGTTCTCCCTGTGTCAGTGTGGGTTTCCAGCCAATTGGTGCTACTGGAAATTGCTCAGTGTGAGTGTTTGTCCACCCCGTAATGGACTGGTGACCTGTCCTAGGTGTTTCCTGCCTTACGCCCGGTGAATCGGAACCATCATGACCATTACTGGGATAAAGCGATGGTAAACAGACAAGGAATGAATGAATGAATGAGTGCATTAATCCTCTACTACAAAACCCCTAAACTAAACCCCTAACCTACCCCACACCCCCACATAGACCTAAAGTAGAGCGGTAAATCCCATTAGCTTAAAAACTCCAGGAACAAATCCAACCTCGTCAACCTGAAACCAACTCCAGCTCTAAACACTCCATATTTATAACCAGCTCATGAATAAAATCAGACCGCCTGGTTGCCTGGGAGACCACAGCGCCGGCCAATCAGATCATACGCAACTCTATTAACGGTAACGGCCCTCCCTGGGGTCCTAAATTCCCCTTCATACGCCTCTGACATGAGGAACAAGTGACAGAGAGCGAATCACCCGCGGTGCCACCGAGTCAATATGAGAATCACAGACTAATAAAAGCAATAAACAAAATTCACGCTAATAATGCAGGTAGAGTTTCGGTTCGGAGGAATGAGAACGCACAGCATGGCTGTAATGTCATGATGTGTCGACGCCCAGATTGTTGTTTAGGAGGGGAGGGTATTTCAGCCACGCCCTTCGGCAGCATGCATATACAATCAGTTACAGAATATAAGTGCTATATGTGTATTGATTACATGTGGGACATAAAATGCAGTCTGGAATGCAGCCGGAAAAATAACTTGCAAATAAATACATTTTAAAAATAAATAAATAAATAAATAAATGAATAAATAAATAAATAAATAAATAAATAAATGAATAAATTAAAAAATAAATAAATAAATAAATAAGTAAATACAATTTTCAAATAAATAAATACATATTTATTTTAATAAATAAATAAGTAAACACATTTTTTAAATAAATAAATATTTTTTTAAATAAATAAATAAGTAAATCTTTTTTTTAATACATGAATAACTATTTAAAGAAAATAAAAAATAAATAAGTAAATAATTTTTTTAAATAAATAAAACCCCAGATACTGAAACTTTTAACTTATTTTTATTATTGTTATATTAAAAAATAAAAAATAAATAAATACATAAATAATAATAATAATAATAATTATGATGAATAAAATGCATAATGTTTGAACTGCATTATTTTCCTAGAGAATAAATAAATAATTAATTAAATAAATAAATACCAGATAATGACGTGGTTAAATATGACTTTTTTGTTTACTTTTTTACTGCATTATTCTTTTAGAGAAAATAATTTTAAAAAAAGTAAATAAATAAATAAATACCCAGGGACAAAGATGGTTAAGTGTGCCTTTTGAATTATTAAATGAATAATAATAATAATAAAATATATAAATAAATAAATACATTTATTAGATCCAGTGCATCAAAATCTCCAGGAGAACTAAAGAAAATGGTAAGTTAATTTCTTCAACATTGACTTTAAGACTTAAAGGATTGTTTACTACAGTTTAGGACAGTGTTTTGTACTGGACTGAAACATTTATTGGGGCGATGCCTGCACCCCTGTCTAAAGACATTAAGTAATTTAGTCCCACTAAACAGCTTTGACGAGATCAGTGTCCAGCCATAAAAACACTTTTGTGTTTTCACAAATTCCCACAGACACACTGACATTCAAACTCTTGTAAGAAGCTTCTCAGTAGAGCTGCTGCAGTTCTGGCTGAACGATCACAAAATATTTTATTAGCATCTAAATGCTAACGTCCTTGTCGAGCGGCTAGTTAACAGAAGTCGAGCCGCGCTCGCTCCCGGACTCTGATTATCACGCTGACGAGAGCGTGGCAGAAAGAGCCGGATGAGCGACAGTTAGTTGGCACGAGGACAGTGCCAGGCTCGTATCTGTCATGCAGCTGACAGCATTACGGTTAATGATGCTTATTCGGAGCGCCAAAGGCGGGCGGCTCACCCACACGCAGGAGCAGAGGTACGGAGGTCTACCTGATGGCCAGAGGATACGGTACCGTCCTTGTCCTCATTTACCCGTTAAGTGTTCGTTAAGTGCCCGTCAGGCCGAGTCAGGACGTGAGCCGTGAATCCAGCGGGTGGTTCAGCTTGACCTGAGATAATCGTCCAGTGGGCATCATGAACCTACAAACTGTTGGCATAAAGTTTAAGGAAGGTCCTTCTCCTTTCCACTGTGACTGTGTCCTTCTGCACACAGCATGAAGCCAAAAGTATTTGGACACCCAACCATGAGCTTGTCGGACACCACGTTTCCAAAACGAACTTTGTTAACCTTTCAGCGGTACAAGACTTTCAGTTCGGGCCACGAGGGCCAACTTTAGGGGCCCAACAGTGACAACTTCTCAGCAGAGATGCTTGCAGTCCAGTTCCTACAAATACAGTCCAACTTCAATTAAAACTAAGTGATGTATGATCAACCATAGGTAGTGTACGTGTTTTAGAAATAGGCTTACTGTTTGATTTAGTTCTTTATCCTCTCCAATACATTTCTATGCATTAATGTGATGTTTGTTTAGTGTTAGACGGGGAGATTTTCCAACACCTGGATCCAACTATGCTTATTTTCATAGCTGTTCATAGCCTGCATGTATACAATCCTGTCAATTGAGGCTTTTGGGCCTTGCTCAAGAGTCCAACAGCGTCAGCGTGGCAGATATTCAGCTTGTCCCAGGAAACTCCAAACTACTACTTACGACTACCAGTCCATTCTTGGTTACCAAAAGCATGATCTTACATCAGATCACTCTTCAATCCATCATATAAACTAATGATTGCTCAACAATCATGATCACAACTAACTAACTAACCAGATAAACCTCAATAAACTATCACACATACAACCGAAGCATTCCAGCCGCATTAGTCCATTAGTTTGACCTCTGGGTGGCGCTATCACATAAACAAATCTAAAATGCTCCACATCTTCTTTCCCCCGACTTAGTTAGTAATCAGTAATCAAAAAAAGTTTGGACACTCCTGTATCAGTCTGTAATGACTTCGCTCAGGTGGGTTTGTGCACTTACCATGACGGAGATGTGGAGCAGGTGCACGTGCTCGTGCAGGCCCTGCGACGGCTCTCGAACCGTGGGCTGCGTCGCCTGGGACAGCTGCTCCGAACTGCTCATGGACACGTGGAAGAAAAGCGTCCCGTTTTCCAACCACTGCTGCTTCCAGTGAACCTGGGAGATATCCGCCCCGGTCCCTGACATTTCTGCAAGAACAAAGAACGAGAGATTGGTCAGGATTCGGGTGATCAAGGACGCAGTGTCATTTACTTAATGATTCTGAAACATAAAGAAACAATAACGGCTGCTTATCATGAGGAAGCGGTTTAGACCTTCACACTCTCACATACAACAGGTGATTTCAAAAGATCACAGGATCCAAACATCTACAAACTTCTCTTAGATAAAATAGAACAATGGAAGAATATGCCAAACTTCACAGACTATTACCAAAGAAGGAACGATTATCCGTAACATTGAAGGTTTTGAACGTTGCATTGCTCAAATTGCATCCTTCCTTCCTTCCAAACTTCCTTCCTTCCAAACTTCTTTCCGAATTTCCAAACTTCCTTAGGAACGTCCTTCCTTCCTTCCAAACTTCCTTTCAAACTACCTTCCAAATTTCCAAACTTTCCTTTCCTTCTTCCTTCCTTTTCTTTTGTTTAGTGGTTCTGTCTGTAGTTTCTTTCTTTCTGACTGAGGGACCGGCCTCACGCACCAATTCACCAAAGTACCGGTGAATAAGAAGGGGTCGGTGGAAGGGGTCAGGCAAATATACCTTCCTCGGCTGCATTGGCTACAATAAATCAAGAGAAAAAGGAAGAAAATGTGTAAATAAAATAGTAACATAAATAAATGAAATATTTAAATAGTAAATCTAGAAGGTATGAGGCTACCTGCTGCACTGCAAGCTTCATACTGTGAATCTTAATATCACATTTCATGACTTCGTTGAGCCTCTTATTTATTTATTTTTTTTTTTTTTTGCTCTGGCGGTGGGTAAGTCGGGACCTTGAGGAAAAGACGGACGTTCATTACCTCACTAACACCCTTCAGCTGGCTCACCAAAAGACCGATTAGAGCTCCAGTCCGACAATAAAGCACAGACTGAGTAAACAGGCTTAATTACATCGAGCGTTTCATTATCCTCAGCAAGTTCCGCCCGCAATTTCCACCGAGCGAGCGGCGGCGTAAATCAGTCAGATTATTACAAACCAGGGTGACGCAAAGCGCACGGGCAACGTTGGCATGATGTATCCAAGCACAGCCATTATCATTACACATAAATCTGAGAGGAAAGGATGCTGCTTCAGTGACTTTCAGCCTTTAATGCTTCCTCACAAATCAGCTCGTGCTTGTTAATGCATCAGCGCGTCCCGGGGCGGATCACTTCCCGCCGCAGAGAGCCGAACGCCGGGGCGAGAGGATCCGCTTTAACAGGACGCCTGGGAGAGACCTTGAGTGGCGTGAAGCGATGGCACTGACGGGAGTTTTGATAAAAGCTTGGGAAGATGGTTATCGAGAACGTGGCTCTGTTCTCTGATCGATCCCGACGTTCTGCAGAGTCGCTGTGACCTCTGGGAATTATGGCCCTGATATTTCCTCAGATAGGAGGCTGATTGAAAGAGAGACTTCACAGGAGATGGACTGGATCAGTGGTGGAGGGCAAGAGCCAAATTCATGAGAACCCTCAGCAAAAACCCACAAATAAGAAGGGGTACTTAGACATAGCCAATTATGGCTGTATGTAAACACCTGACCAGCTGATAGCACCAGATTCAAACCCAGCTGTGGTGGGTCAGCATAAATTACAGCACCACCTTTTTGTCCTGTCCTGGAGGGTCACTCAAAACCCCCAGTCGCAGGGCTAAAATGCCGAGCAGTCAATCCAACTACTACAAGTTTTTGGCAGGTGAGAAAAAGCAAATTGGACAGTGGAAGAACATGCCAAACTCCTTAGACAGTTACCAAAGAGGGAGCGATTACTCTGCAATGGATTGGCGTCGCATCCAGGGTGTGATGCTGCATTACGCCCAATGAATGAATGAATGGTGCCTCCTCTTTTCCTTCTCTTTCTTTTCTTTCTTACTTATTTACTCTTACATACTTACTTACAGACTTCTGTACTTAATTATTTATTAACGTACTTATTTATTGACATACTTACATACTTAATTAATTACCTAAGTACATACTTATGTTTTCACTTACGTACTTGCGTACCTACTTAACTACATACTACATACTTATGTACTTACTTAATTATGTACGTACATCTGTACTCCCGTACTTACGCACGTATTTTTTCATGCATTTTCTCCCCATTTCATTCCTGATATAGCGCAGTTAATTCTGTCTTCCGCTGCTGAGGGATACCAGATTGCATTCGAGGAGAGCACGTCACTGTACACGCCTCTTCTGACATGTGCACAGCCCTTCTTTTCTTGCCCCTGCATTCTGCACTGGCGTCTCTTCCACCAGTCAAGGTCCTCAGATACGGTGGCCACTTAATATCTGCTACATACTTATGTACTTATTTAATAACATACTTATGTACTTATGTACTTATTTAATAACATACTTATGTACTTAGGTACTTATTTAATTACATACTTATGTACTTAGGTACTTATTTAATAACATACTTATGTACTTATGTACTTATTTAATTACATACTTATGTACTTATGTACTCATTTAATAACATACTTATGTACTTATGTACTCATTTAATAACATACTTATGTACTTATGTACTCATTTAATAACATACTTATGTACTTAGGTACTTATTTAATAACATACTTATGTACTTACATACTTATTTAATAACATACTTATGTACTCATTTAATAACATACGTATGTACTTATGTACTCATTTAATAACATACTTATGTACTTAGGTACTTATTTAATTACATACTTATGTACTTAGGTACTTATTTAATAACATACTTATGTACTTACATACTTATTTAATAACACTTATGTACTCATTTAATAACATACTTATGTACTTAGGTACTTATTTATTTACATACTTATGTACTTAGGTACTTATTTATTTACATACCTATGTACTTAGGTACATATATAATTACATACTTCTGTACTTACAGACTTACTTAAGTACGTACTTACATAGTTACTTATTTGTTTACATACTTACTCAGCTCAATAAAATACTTACTCATGTACTTATTTACTTACGTACCTATTTATTTATTTAAAACATCATAAAAGTTGCAGTGCAACCAGAAAGCAGCAGGAACAACAAGCAATGTACAATCATCTCTGTTCCGAAAGCACCCAAGAAAAATAAATCCCTCTTCGACACGTCCACAATGTGTAAATATACAAAATCTACTTTATTTCCTGTTTCCCAGACTGAACGATGTAAAGAGAACTCTCATTATGAATCATTACAGAATCTCCTCTTTCGTTTTCTCACCTCACCTCCCAGCAGGTTCACACAGACGTTTTACAGTCGCTGTCTTTTTGTTCTGTAGAATTTTTTTTCTGCTGTGTTTTGCAAAATTGACTTCCTTTAAGCATCTCCTCTCCTTAGCACTCATACGTCTTTAAACAAAAATCTATAAGAGAGACGCTGAGCGATGTCTCTTTTCTTTTAATCGCTCACTCAGACACTATTGTGTATGTGTGTGTATGTGTGTGTGTGTGTGTGTGAGCTGCAGTGATTCATTGTTTTTGTGAAGCTCAGCTTTCAGCTCCTGATCCTGCAAAGTAAAAAAAACCTCAATGGGTTCTGGAGCTGAAACACACTATATGGTCAAAAGTGTTGTGACGTCCCTTCGAATTATTGAATTAATGTGTTTTAGTGTAATAAATCAGTTACAAAATGGAATCATATGCTTCTAACTTTGCAGCAACAGTATAGGGAAGGTCCTTTCCTGTTCCAACATGACTGTGTCTCTATAAAGACATGAAGAAAAGCTCCATGTGTCCTGCACAGAGTCCTGACCTCTGCCGCACTCAGCAGCTCTGAAATGAACCGGAACGTCAACTGAGGCTTTCTTGACCATTATCAGTGCCCAGCCATATAAACACTGTTATCTTTTCACTAAACGGGCACAAATTCCCCCAGACATACCAACATTCAGTGGCTTTTACCATAGCTGATATGGTCACATAGGGGTAATAATAATAATATTAATAAATTATACACACTATTAAGTTATACAAGTTTCAAATTCTTCATTACAGACTTGTTATAAAGTTCTAAAAATATTTTGTATTTATTTATTTTTATTTTGTATAATTGGAATAACTTTATTGTTATTTATTATGTATTGTAAGGGCTCATGTCCATTATGCTGGATTTAAATCTGAGCAGTGCTATCAGCCAGTCTTTGGTGGGGTGGGGGGGTTTGGGGTTGGTCCCCTGGCCGTGGTATTCCTGCCCTCCACCAAGTCTTTATTTCCTAGAGGTACCAGACCGGCTGTGATCCAGTGAAATGAAATGACAGGTTGTATTTTATTATTTACTCATGTATTTATTTATGTATTTATTTATTTATTTATTGACCTTCACGTTTAAGATCTCAAGACTGCAGAATGATGAGAGAATCTTGGAGAGCTTTTTTCTCTCTGACGTTACGACCTGAAATGACCTGAACACAGAGACAGACGAGATCGTACTGAAGTGGATCAAATATCCACCGGATCTGCCAACATCCCATTAAATAAAGAGCCGCACCAGTGTAGCTTCATCTGAAAAAAGCATCTGGATGTTTAGGAAGTAGAACCGGAGACCAACAGAGATCAGATTGTTCTGGCGGCTTGTTTATGCTTATTTATAAGCTATAGATTTATATTATAGCTTCTTTATAGCTATGGTTTGTTTAAGAGACAAATAAAACCTACAATGTCCAGTTTTTTAATATGTACAGGATAATTTTGGGACTGTTTGTAAAATGCAATAAAACCAGGAATTTTACTTTTTTTGGCTGTACCTGTCAGCGGTTGGCACAGTGGGTCATTGCCACAGATAATACAGCATGCCAGGCAATGCCATTTAAAGCAACTGTGCTGTCAGCTGGCTGGACAACTACACAGACATGATGGCCAAAGCCCTGATTGCATGGTTAAAGCCCTGGGTGGATAATCAAAGCTCTGAAATTGGCAAAGCAAAGCCCTAATTGGAAGGTCAAAGTCCTGAGATTGGTGGGCCGAAGCCCTGATTAGATGGTAAAAACCCTAAAATTGGTGGGTCAAAGCCCTGATTAAATGGTCAAAGCCCTGAGATTGGCAGGCCAAAGCCTTAATTGGATGATTAAAGCTTTAAAATGGGTGGGCCAAAGCCCTGATTGGATATTCAAAGCCCTGATTGGATGGTCAAAGCCCTGACAATGATCAAAGCTCTGAGATTGGCAGGCCAAAGCCTTAATTGGATGATTAAAGCTTTAAAATGGGTGGGCCAAAGCCCTGATTGGATGATCAAAGCTCCGAGATTGATGGGTCAAAGCCCTGATTGGATATTCAAAGCCCTGATTGGATATTCAAAGCCCTGATTGGATGGTCAAAGCCCTGACAATGATCAAAGCTCTGAGATTGGCAGGCCAAAGCCCTGATTGGATGGTCAAATCCCTGAGATTGGCGTCCATTACACCCAGAGGAAACCCACACTGAGGGCCCGCTATGAAATATTATGTATTGTATAAATAAAATGTAGATTCATGAACAGGACGTGTATTAAATCTAAACACACAGAAGGGTTTGGATATTTGTTTTCTCTGACTCTGTAAAACCGGAGCTAAATTTGGATTAATTGCGTAATCCGGGGCGCGCCAGCTGGAGACCGGGGCATACACGTTCCCCATTTCACCTTCCCGACGTCCTCCAGCACGGCGCAGCAAATCCTCACTGGAAGCGTAATATGGATTCATACTGTGTCGACATGTATGCAATTTACACCGCCATCTGTCTCAGCGCCCGGCTCGCTCGCCATCCCTCCTTTAAATTCTCTCCTCTCATCCGAAACAGGATCACAAAGCGGCGAGAGGAGATGAGAGACCACGTGCCCTCGGCCTCCCGAGCCCCGAAACCGAGGCGTCGCCGGGCGTCCGGCCAGATGTCAGCCGGGGGAACGTCGTCTCCGCCCGTCCGCTCCTGTTTGTTATTCATTAACACTGATCCCGGGACTACTTAGCCATGGCTGGTACATTGACCCAGGCTAGATCTGTAGCTCTGTAGCTCTTTAGCTTAATCCCGTTCACTCACTTTCACTAAACACTTCATCCTGGTCAGGATTGTGATGCATCCAGAGCCACTCTGCATCAACAGGAATCATTTACATTTACATTTTCAGCATTTAGCAGACGCCTTTATCCAAAGCGACTTACAATTGAGACTGTATAAACTGCAAGCAATTCAGGGTTAAGGGCCTTGCTCAAGAGTCCAACAGTGGCAACCTGGCAGATGTGGGGCTTGAACCAGTGACCTTCCAGTTACCAGTCCTGTACTTTAACCGCTGAGCTACCACTGTTACCAGAAAACTAGGAAACCAAAGTAACTAGAGTAACTAATCACACAGTGATGAGAGGTGGGATTCAAACCCACAACCTCAGGTCCCATGTTGCGCATGTTTTAATTAGGAAGGAGATTGGGGGTGTTTTAAGTCACAATCTAAATTAGCACACTACTTAGTATGTATGATGTTATTTGGGACACTGCAGCTCTCCTTTACTCCGTGTGATCAATCGAAAAGCTGTGGGTTCGAATCTTGGATCTGCCATGCTGTCACTGTTGGGCCCTCAAGCGAGGCCCTTAACTCTCCCGGCTCCAGGGGTGCTCTGAAATTCACTGTACTGTACACGTGTATGTGTGTATATGATAAACAAAGGTGTTCTATCTTCTATTTATCTAGTAATCGGAACGTTGCTGGTTTAAGACCCACATCTGCCAGGTTGGCACTGTTGGGCCCCTGAGCAAGGTCCTTAAAACTCAATCGCTTGCATTGTATATGGTATAGATAATAATATGATATTATGTAGACGTGATGCTCAGTTTCTATTTTATTTGTTTTATATGTTCATTGTCAGTCCACCCGCACACACACTTGCACACGCACACACACACGCACACACACACACACACACACACACACACACACACACACTACTTGCTCAAGATTCTCTTTGCAGAGGTCATTATACTAGCAGCAACACCACGTTCCACATACACATAGGTTCTCTTTGTGTCTGGGTTTCCTTTCATGTGGAAGGTGGATTGACTGCTCCGTCTGCACTGTCTTTCTTTCCTGAATGTATCTGCCTTGCTTCCATGTGGCAACAGACCAGTATAAATCAGGTACTAAAGATAAACACATGAATAAACATGGTACAGCTCTACACTGGGCATCTAAATCCATTCACGTGTCCTCATGAGTGCCCGCTGTTGCCAACGTGCCATTTTGTCCACAGCTGACATCCTCTGGAATAAACCCGAGTCAGCAAATACGCCGTTACTCCAACCTTCACCAAAAAATCCCTTCAAACTACCTCCAGCAAGCAAACAACAAATCCACAGAGCGGAGAGAAGCTCCACCGAAATCACTTGTTTGCTCTGACTCGTCGGTGGATGTGACGGCACGACGGGGGAAATAAAATAAAGACGTAAGTAAATAGAGGAAATGTGAAATGATGTCATTAGCAGCAGTGTAAACATCCCATAATCTGAGCCATTTCTCTCTCCATCTCTTCACAACGTGTGATCTAATTAGACAGAATTATTTACACACTGCCAGTGCGACTGTGAGAGAGCCACGCCGAGTCGGTGTCGATGTGGGCACTTCTGTGTGAATTTCGGGCATGTGTCAGTCAGTGCATAGGATGGTGGCGGGCTTAGGGTTCCACTGTGGAAACCCCACTGTGGAAATAAGTGTGTGAGTCCCACTGTGCAAATGAGTCTGTGTGAGTCCTACTGCGTAAATGAGTCTGTGCAGGTGCTATAATGTAAATGAGTCTGTGCAAGCTCCACTGTGTACATGAGTCTTTACAAATCACATAATTTAAATGAGTCTGTGTGAGTCCTACTGCGTAAATGAGTCTGTGTGAGTCCCAGTGTGTAAATGAGTCTGTGCGAGTCCTGCTGTGTAAACAAGTCTGTGCAAGTTCCACTGTGTAAATGAGTCTGTGTGAGTCCCAGTGTGTAAATGAGTCTGTGCGTGTCCTACTGAGTAAATGAGTCTGTGTGAGTCCCAGTGTGTAAATGAGTCTGTGCGAGTCCTGCTGTGTAAACAAGTCTGTGCAAGTTCCACTGTGTAAATGAGTCTTTACAAATCACATAATGTAAATGAGTCTGTGCGAGTCCCACAGTGTAAACGAGTCTGTAAGAGTCCCACTGTTAAAATGAGTTTGTGAGTCCCACTTTGTAAACAAGTCTAAGCTCCATGTCAATAAGTCTGTGCAAGTCCCACTGTGTAAATGAGTCTGTGTGAGTCCCAGTGTGTAAACGAGTCTGTGTGAGTCCTTTTGTGTAAATGAGTCTGTGTAAGTCCCACTGTGTAAATGAGTCTGTGTAAGTCCCACTGTGTAAATGAGTCTGTGTGAGTCCCACTGTGTAAACGAGTCTGTGTGAGTCCCACTGTGTAAATGAGTCTGTGTGAGTCCCAGTGTGTAAATGAGTCTGTGTGAGTCCCACTGTTTAAACGAGTCTGTGTGAGTCCTTTTGTGTAAATGAGTCTGTGTGAGTCCCACTGTGTAAACGAGTCTTTGCAAATCACATTATTTAAATGAGTCTGTGTGAGTCCTACTGTGTAAATGAGTCAGTGCAAGTATTAATGCCAGCGTATCTGTGCCAGTGCGCGTCTGGTTGCCGTCAGCGTGGTGACAGGCGGACGGCCGGTTAACAAGCGCACGTCCTCCACACCCGCCCTGATAAAAGCTGGAGGCCCTTAGGCACCTCGCTGTCTGTCATCGTGCTCACGCCACAATCAGGCTGCTTTCTGCCCACACGGGCATGACGCTGGCACCGCGCTGGCACCCATCAGCACCTCAGCCTTTCGTCATTCACAGAGTCTCAGTGTGAGAGACTTCTACACGCTTCCATGACGGCTCATGATGATAGTGGATCAGGTTGATGGCTGGCAGCTGCCATATAAACATACGTTTACCATATATGGCTGGGTGACGCGAGTCCTGATTGTAGCGTAATCAAATATAAGTACTTATCGTTTATTAAGGCATATGTATGTAAGGCAAACAGCATAAAGAAACCTCGAAAACAACCTCCAAACACAAGTTCTCTGTGCTGCCCGGGTTTAAATAATATCACTTTTTTTTTTGGAACATCGTGGTTATAAGCTCCTCTGATGACTGTGCCATAAACGACAAACCTTCACAAATAAAAGCGAACCGCGGTAATCGACCAGTCTTGGCTCCGAAAGCCGGAGCAATATGTACATATTACGTCCTCGCTTCCCCGAACTACACTGCAAATTAAATATTAGGACATTTTAATGCCACTCAGGCGTCTCATTAAAGCTTGAAACGAACTGTTTCGCATTCGGCAGCGCGGACCTCATTAAAATTCACACAATTAAAAATGTACCGCGTTCCCGGAGAACACCGCTTCGCTTTTGTGCTGAATTTTAATGCTGTCATTTGTGTGCCGCCGCGAACTCGGGCTCCGATGTGCCACGTTAGCCTAATTCTGCCATCACCTATGGCAGAATTAAAAAAAAAATTTAAAAAAAGAGGGGCGTATTCCTCTGTGGCATAAAAAAAATCCCCCTGCTATTTTGGGACTCAGAGCTCATAACCATTCAGGAATTAGAAGCCAGAACAAGACGTGGAAGAGCGCTATAATGTTCAAGGTTAAGGTACAGGGGGTGAACGGGGTGCATAAAAAACGCCAGCGTGCTTTATTGTTGCTTTGACCTTCCGCTTAAGTCATAACCCGTCACCTCATTTATTATTATTGAGACAAATCGCGTTATTAAAACTCTGGAAGGGCAACTGGTTCTGCATTAGGGGATGCGAACCAAATACGGCACAGTGTATAGAATTCGAAAGTGATGCTGCAGCGTTTTAGACTCTTTTTAGATGCTGTTCCCATAAACAAATAATAAAATATAAACATATTTATGGCGCTACTGTATAAGTGAGTGAGTAGTTAACCTTGTTTATTTAAAGGTTTACTCGCTGCCACAGAAGTTACGAGCACTGGGCATCACCATGTTTGGTCACTGGCACCGTTTCATAGACACTAAAAATTATTAATGTGTAAATATAAACTGCTCTTATATAAAACCGATAACACACAGAGAGTATAAACGTGTCACTACATTATATTAACTGTTAAAATAAAGATCAGACAACCTTAAAATAATCCACAAAGCTTTTATTATTATTAATCCACCTTAACTAAGACAATATTGTTGATATAGTTGATCTGTTTAAGAAGATTGATCGATCCATCCGTCCAGCCGTCTATTTATCTATCTATCTATCTGTCTGTCTGTCTGTCTGTCTATCTGTATCTATCTATCTATCTATCTATCTATCTATCTATCTATCTATCTATCTATCTATCTATCTATCTATCTATCTATCTATACATCTGTCTATCTACACATCTGTCTGTCTGTCCTTCTGTCTGTCTGTCTGTCTATCTATCTATATGTCTGTCTGTCTATCTATCGTACTATTTGTCCGTCTGTCTATCTATGTGTCTGTCTATGTGTCTGTCTACCTGTCTGTCTATCTATCTGTCTGTCTCTCTGTCTGTTTATTTATCTATCTGTCTGTCCATCCACCCTTCTATCTATCTATCTGTCTGTGTCTGTCTGTTTGTCTCTCTGTCTGCCTATCTGTCTATCATTATATATGTCTGTCCGTCTATCTATCTATCTGTCTGTCTGTCTGTCTGTCTGTTTATCTTTCTGTCTGCCTGTCTGCCTATTTATTATTCTATCTGTCCATCTGTCTGTCTGTCCATCCTTCTGTCTGTCTATCTGTCTGTTGTTTGTATATGTATACATGCTGGTAAAATGTACCTTAAACAACACATACACACACACCAAATTTCTGTACAGCCAACCAACCATACAGATACAACCAAACATCTGTATAATCACACAACCTATGCTGTACACACACATATACATATACACATACATATGGGTGTAAACACACCCACCTAAACATCTGTATATACACACAACCTTTTGCAAATCAGAACCACCTATTTCTGCAAATACAAGCACCTGCACACACACACACTCACACATACCTCGAAACCCCGAAATTAATACACACCATCGCTGTGTACCCTCAGGCGACGCTTTCATGTCCACCCATGACACGATGCGTCAGTCCATCCGCCCGCGTCACTTCTACAACATCCCAAACATTACAGCTCACTCATCTGTGTTCCTTCCTCCAGCAAAAAGCAACTCCAACACCCCCATTACTCACACATCACTCACACACTGACGTCCTGGCCTCTGGTGGTCATCAATCATTGTTCAAACACACACACACACACACACACACACACACACACACACACACACGTTCAGTGAGAAGAGCATGTGATGTCAAAGAGACCAGGGACAGATTCCAAAATCGAGTGGAGGCTGTTATCGACTAAAAAAAAGGGGGGGGGAAGGGGGGGGTGTTGACCGTGGTTTTAAAATTGGATGTCCTGCAAACTCATGGTCTAGTGTACACACACACATATACCTGTACACACACCCAAACATCTGTACACACACCTATACCTGTAAACACAGCTACACATCTGTACACACACACCTATACCAGTAAACACAGCAAAACATCTGTACACACACACACACACACCTACACATCTAAACACACCCATATATCTGCACACACACCTATACCTGTAAACACAGCTAAACACCTGTACACACACACACACCTATACCTGTAAACACTCCTAAACATCTGTACACACACCTATACCTGTAAACATAACCAAACACATGTAAACACACACACCTATACCTGTAAACACACCCAAATATGAGCACACACACACAACCTTTGCCTTTGATTACCTCTGGTGGTCATCAATCATTGTTCAATCACACACCCTGGACACCCTGGACACCCTGGACACCCTGGTCATGTGACTCCAATCAACCCTTTTTACCAAGACAGCCAGTCGTGTGTGTATGTAGACGCCCGGTCAGGCAATAACAGCTCCGGCAAATGGATTCAAACCCTAAATCTCCCTATCAAACCCCATTTATTTTATTTATTTACTAAACATACGTTGATCGTCTACGCTGCATTATCTCCATCCACTGATCCAGCGCTCTTTTCTTCCCCTCCATTAAAGTGACCTCCACTTTACATCCCATTATCATCTATCGCACCTCACACACTAATAAAAGCCGGGCGCTCCATTTACACCCCGAATACGATATCGTACCACAATTCAATTTGCTTTCCAGGCCGGCAGTAAGTCCCGACTCCTACACGGAAATTAGCGCCATTATGGAAAACAATCCCTCAGTAATTTATGGAGGGATCTATAAAAGCTCGGGTCGCCCTCCATACCGGATTAAAAGGGCAGGCGGCCAACAGGCCACTATAATGTATTTAAAGTGGCACATTAACAGGATAAACAGTTGGCTTTGTCTGTAATGTCCATAAACTTTTGCTGAAAACGCAACCAAATCCCATTAATGAAGCTAATCAGATGATTCTGTGTTCGTCACAGCGACCTGCAGAGTCCCAGATGTGATACACACGTCTAAATTTACTAATCCAGAGCTGTACAGTTCCTACCAAAGAGGAAAATAATGGACAGTTTCATTAAAACAGGCTGCGTCTACTAAAATAAATAAGTGATCAACTCAATATTTTGAGATATATAAACAATATGTGATCTTATATAATAGTAAATTAAATAAAAATACAATAAATAAATAAATAAAAAGTAAATAAATACGTAAATGAATAAATAATAATAATAATAATAATAAATAAATAAATAAAAAGTAAATAAATAAGTAAATGAATAAATAATAATAATAAATAAATAAATAAAAAGTAAATACATAAGTAAATGAATGAATTAATAAATAAATAAATAAAAAGTAAATAAATAAGTAAATGAATAAATAATAATAATAATAATAAATAAATAAAAGTAAATGAATAAATAAATAAATAAATAAAAATTACCTTAAATGATTCATTATCATCATTTTCTTATGTAGCACCGTCCCCATGCTCAAGGATGCAACAGTATTTATTCCGCTATATATACCGTCTGAGTTTAAATCTCAGCTCTGCTACCGGTCGGCTGGGCGCCCCCTAGCAGGCACGATTAACAGTACAGAAAGTGCAGCAGACAAAATCGACCACTAGTCTGCTGCGTGGGAAAAGACCGGACTAAAAAAGTGGGCGGGGTCTTCGAGGCTGTGTAACGACCCTGGTTAGTCGCCTGAGGCGCCTGTACAGAAGTGGAGGAACATGAAGATCAGCATGTGACTCTGCACAAGACTGGCCTCACGCGGCAATCCAACAAAGTACTAGCGAATAAGAAGCTGGCAGCGGACCACACACGTTTCGGAGGGGGCATGTGTCAGGTAAATATACCCTCCTCTGATGCGATCAGGGTCTCCAGCAGTGGAAGAGTAACATGGTTCTGGACTCCGTGGGCGGTTAGGAGGGTAGAAAATTGGTTTCTGTGGATCTCTGTTGTGTCCAGTATGTTCAAAATACAATCCATGCCACACCACCAACCGTTGGCATGAACTCTTGACCTGAGGCAGTGGGATCCCATTAAGCATAAACCAGCGCTCACCAAACAGCTGATCCATTTCAAACCAGTATGTGAGTCTGAGCTCCCGGTTTCCTAAAACAGCAGGACGATTATTGTGACAATTAAGAGCCTGGTGGGTTCATTTGTACCAGCAAACGAGGAACAAAATCTCCCCCTCTTCCAAAAAAAAACAGGCACCGAGCAGATACCACACACACACTGGCAATGAAAGTGGCATATGGTGCATCGAGGGGGCACGGAGCGGGCACGGAGAAGAGCTGCTTCCTGTGACTGAATCCATGCACACAGCAGCCACTCGGCCAAAGTCCCAAAAATATGTAGACACCCCTTCCAACCAGTGAATTCAGCCATTACAACCATATACAATTAACTCATGGTTTCATTTTAGCAAAGCAAGCTTGTTTTGTGAAGTGGAAACATCTAAGAGCAACAACAGCTCAGCCATCATGTTAGTCACAGACCAGGACCAACCAAGTCAAGCTTTAAGTAAAGTGGTCTAAAGGACACCACCACTAGACCTTTAAGCTGTAAAATGTGTTCTCCTGGATAATGAATCGATCTTCACTATCTTGATTCAGATGGTGCTGAGAGAACACCTCAAAAATATTAAGACACTCCTTCTAATTAAAATGCTTTCACTTTTACTTTGCAGCAACAGTTTAGGGAAGGTCCTTTCCTGTTCCAGCATGAATAAATGGAGAAAAGCTTGGTTTAAAAACCAAGAAACTCCAGTGGCCTCAGCCTCACTTAACAGCTCTGGAATGAACTGGAACATCAACTGAGACTTTGCAACCTTACAGATGCACTTTTGACTGAATGGGCACGAATTCCCACAGACATACAGACGTCTTGGGAGAAGCCTCCTTAGAAGAGTGGCTGTTGTTCTAGCCGAAAAGATCACATAGAGATCACTTTATTTTATCTATTTCTATTTTATATTTATTTTTATTATTATTTAATTTATTTATCTATTTATCTATTTGTTTGTTTTTTCTTTTTTTGAATAATTGATTCGATTATTTAATAATTAAATAGTTTTCTTATTTATTTACTTTTTACTTTTTATTATTTTACTATTTTTTATCATTTCTTTTTTTATTTTATTTTTTATTTATTTACTTTTTCTTTTATGTATTTATTATTATTTTATATTTATTTTTAATTATTATTTTATTTATGTTTTTTTTTTTTTTTTTATTAATTTATTTATTTATGTAATAATTCAATAGTTTGCTTATTTATTTACTTTTATACAATTTATTATTTTTCTATTTATATCTTATTTTTTATTTTATTATTTTTTATTTGTTTGTTGTATGTATTTATTATTATTTTTATTTGTATTTATATTTATTTATTTAATGTATTCATTTTTCTCAGTACCATCGGCCATGCAAATGAAACGAGAGCTAGCAGAGAGGGAGGAATCCATTTTATTACTTTTATTGTGTAGCACTCGAGCTTTGAGTAACCGCTCCTGTCTCTATAACGCCGCTTTTATTTATAATTCTACAGGTCGGAATAATGTGGAAACTGGTAATGGAAGGAGAAACGAAGCGTAGTAAGTAACGACGTCCGAGTAAAGGCACCTCTGTGCGTAATTACAACGCGCACTGTGAGTCAACAGGAAGAGATTAACTTCTTCGCCGAGCTAGCCTTCTGAGAGAAATAGTCGCCGTTGCTTAGCAGCGGTGAAATACGGCGTGGAGACGTGGAATCTGAGCTCGGTAACGGGGGCGCGGGAATGCACGCGGAGCGTAAACGACCCTGCACGCTAAAGTAATATGATTTCATACAGCGGGTTGCTCATTACGCTCTGATTTATTAATGCTGTGGAACACTAGCACCAGCAGTGGAAAACTATTCAGATACCTGATCATGATCACTTCCTGTTTAAAAAACAAGCGGTATTAGAACAAAGTAACCTCTGTATGATGTCTGTGGGAATTTTTGCCCATTCAGTTAAAAGATAACAGCATTTGAATGGCCAAGCGGTGATATTCTTCAAGAAAGCCTCAGTTGATGAGGACACTGGAGTTCCTTTAAACCAAATCTTTATAAAACTTGCTTTGTGGAACAGGAAAGGTCCTTCCCTAAACTGTTGCTGCATTTATTACACCTGCTACACAAGAATTCACAAATTACAACGGGTGTCCTAATTTATCCGAAGCGACTTACAATTATGACTGAACACAATTCAAGCAGTTGAGGGTTAAGGGCCTTGCTCAGGGGCCCAACAGTGGAAACTTGGTGATGGTGGGGCTTAAACCAGCAGCCTTATGATTTCTAGTCCAGTACCTTAACCGCTGAGCTACCATTGTCCATATAGTGTATGTGTAAGCCATTGCACTTATACATGACCATACACAGGGGCACGGTTATGCTACAACAGAAAGGGGCCTTCCCTAAACCGTTGCTGCAACATGACCTCAATTGAAAATCAGAGCTCTGTGCAGGCGACTATAGTTTTACAACCATCAAATAGGCGTCCGGTGCTGTTCATCAGCGACTGAAAGCAAAGACTCAGTGCCTAACCTCACACATGCTATTTTAACAAAACGAGCACAAATTCCCACAGACACACTTAAAAATCTGGTTAAAAGGCTTTCAAAAAACGGACGCTCTTATGGTTTCAAAACTCAGGGCAGGTTTATGCTCATCAAACTGGAATTAGAAAGGAATCACGATTAAGTTCGTAGTCAGGCGTCTACATACTTTTGGCCTAACGATGTATGTAATGAAATCTTTATGATGCATCCGCCGTACGTTGGTCAGAAATAAACGGCCTTTAATCGGTTCCTCTCAGAGCATCAAGAGATCGGGCTTTAAAAATTCATCCAGAGTATCGACGCTGTTTAACTCGTAGCTCTGATCCGGACGCCGGACGCTAGTCTGAGCCGCGGCCATCACGTCACTATTAAATGAATCGTTGTGTAAAAGGCTTAACGATCCCTGGGAAACCCCAAAATTTACAATTCGGATAAACTGCTCCAGCTAATAAAGTTTATTTACTGCCGCGTAAGTAACCGCGCGACTAATTCGCTAATAAGTCAAATTACAAAGTAAATCTCTGATCCATATTTTTAATGACGCGGAACCCAAAACCTTTAGCTGTGAAAGTCTGGAGGTTAAAAGATATCGGCCCTGTGAGAGAACTGAGTCTGAATTTTATACACTTATTTATTATAAACTGATTACAAGCTGAAAAAAGGCCACCCGTCTCCTCTTCCTACCTTCTGAATTTCCTCCCTCCTTTCTGTCTGTCTTTCTTGTTTTATGCTTGTTCTTTTCCTTCCTTTCTCTGTATGTCTGTCTTCCTTTCTCTGTCTGTCTTTCTGTCTTTCTGTCTTCCTTCCTTTCGTCCCTCCTTCATTCCTCTGTCTGTCTGTCTGTCTGTATTTCTGTCTTCCTTCCTTCCTTCGTTCCTCTGTCTTCCTTTCTTCCTTCCTTTGTCTGTCTGTCTGTCTTCCTTCCTCTGTGTGTCTTTCTTTCTTCCTGTCCGTCTTTCTTTCTTTGTCTGTCTTCATTCCTTCCCTCCTTCCTTTCCTTCCTCTGTCTGTCTGTCTGTCTGTCTGTCTGTCTGTCTGTCTGTCTGTCTGTCTGTCTGTCTGTCTGTCTGTCTTTCTTTCTTTCTTTCTTTCTATATTTCTTTATTTTATGCTTGTTCTTTTCCTTCCTTCCTGTCTGTCTGTCTGTCTGTCTGTCTGTCTTCCTTCCTTCCCTCCTTTCTTTCTGTCTGTCTGTCTGTCTGTCTTTTATGCTTGTTCTTTTCCTTCCTTCCTTCCTTCCTTCCTGTCTGACTTTCTGTCCGTCCGTCCGTCCTTCCTTCCTTCCTTCCTTCCTCCCTCTGTCTTTCTTTCTTTCTTAATAAAACATTATTCATTCATTCATTTATTCATTATAGGACTCACACACAAACACACACTTACACAGTTACCCTGACTGAATGTCTTTGGACTTGTGGGGGGAAACCGGAGCACCCAAAGGAAACCCACATTGACACAGAAAGAACATACAAACTCCACACAGGAAGGCCGCCTGGCAAAGGAATCAAACCCAGGCCCCTCTTGCTGCGAGGCGACAGTGCTACCCACCGCACCATTGTGGCGCCCCCGTTAGTCTTATGCTCCTTTATAAATGAACATGAACTTTATTCCAGGTATTTGATTAGTTTTAGGTTTGGTAGTTAGTATACAGGTGACGCTGACTCCCTCTGCGCTGTCAGATTGGCTGAATATGCCACATGATCGCCTGCTGACTTCTAGGAATTGATGTTTTGATGTGTTATTGTAGTCGACGAGCACTAGTGTGAGAGCGGCTGCGTCAGGAACAGCGGGCAGTGTGACGAGAATTAAACAAAAGCATTCATTTTACTTCAACACATCTACTGTATTACTGTATACCGAGGAGCTTTTTCTCTTGATCTAGTGATTTGTAATTACCCACTGACCGCCGACAGGGCCGCAGACAAGCAAAGTGAACCTGCTGACCGCATCTTTTCACCGACCAGTTTCAAATTACAATTCAAAGCTTAAACCTGTACAGACAGAAAAGCACGAGTGCAGGAGTCAACTCCCGAAATGGGCTTTCCTCCCTCAGACACAGCCGAGTGAGTCTGTAGAGGAGCCGACCAGGTCAAAAGCACTGAGCACTCGTTCATGACGTGTTTTGTGTCTTATCCAGATTTGTTTTATTTATCGTGGTGAAACGTCTGCGTGTTTAAATGATTATGAAATTATTTTTCGCACTTTTGTTCATCTTCTTGCCTCTGGATGAATCAATATGCATTATAATATCAAGATCATTTCCGTATTGTTCATGCTGAGAGTTGATGGAACACTCGTTTGCTGCTGATATAAAAAAACAAGACAGTTTCACAAAGACGAGAATCGATAGCGTCCTCATTAACAGCCTGGCTTAGAATCAACCAAAAACTAAAATCAATCTTCATCAGAACACCAGTTCATATTGGACAGACGTTTTTGTTTGATATTGTTGCCCGGTGGCTGAAGTGCGGCTCTTATTATTTTCTGAGGGGTTCGGCATGTTCGAGGGTTTCCTCTGGGTACTCCGGTTTTCTTTCGGCTGCTCCTGTATTTAGGAGTCGCAACAGCGGACCTGCTTTCTCGTACCAGACTCGGCACAGTTTTTACGGCAAATGCTTGGGACCAGCACTGAGAGCGCACCGACCAACGGCTAGGCTGTTTTGGCCATCCCAAACTTCCTCGGACATTAGCCAATCATGTCCATGCAGACGCCTGACCGGACGATAGCACCACTGAGATTAGAACCCTGGATGCCCAGATCTCAGGAGAAAAACATGCTAAAAGTATATCGGCTTCTCAGTAGGTATGAGAGTGACTGTATGTGCAAGCGTGTGTGTGTGTGTGTGTGTGTGTGTGTGTGTGGCGCCCTGTGACTGGCACCCTTGAGCGCAGTTCTCAGGAGGTGCTGGACCATGACCAGGATAAAAAATGAAGGTTCAAACAAAGTACGCCAGCGCAGTCCGGGACTCAATTTTCTGTTCAAGTGGAAGCCTCTTCTCAGAAGTGACGGATCCAGTAACGGTATGATCCAGCAGCTCAGTATAACCACCGGCACGCGCACATTCAAATCAGTTCCGACTCGTCTCAGAAGGTTCGCGTCCACCTTTAGAGCGCCGGTCCATTTCTGAGGTTCGTATTACAATTTTTAAAATATATTTATTTACTTGGACGAGTGGAGAGCGACAGGGCTGAAGGAAAGTAATTTTTGCTGCAGCAGGAAGGTCAGCGAGAGGCTCGTCAGGTCCGGCTGATTGTGAGGAGTTAATTAATTCTGGACTCGAGGAAGGTCGGCGCATGATTAATAGATCGAGTGTTGGGGTGGTGCGCAGCCGAGCTCCCGAACAGACAAAATAAATCACTAATACGCTGTAGCATGACTCGCGAGCTGAAATACGCTTTGATCGTGCTCTCGACGAAAATTATGAGGCCGAGAGACAGAGAGGAGTGCTTCCGCGTTTCAGCAAGTACAGCATGGCAATAAAGTATTGGGACACCCCTGAGACATTCAAAAGCTTGGTTTAAGAGCCTTGGTTTAATGGGCACAAATTCCCACAGACATACAGATACTCTTGTGAGAAGCATTCTGAGAAGGGTGGCTGTTGTTCCAGCTGTTAAATTGCTGCTTTTGGCCATTCTTTAAAAAATTGAGTCATTCCATTCCAGTGTGTGTAGAATTCAAACACTGGCACCTCAAAGAAAAACTGTAAAACCACTGCTGTGGTCATAGTCCCTCAAATAAAAACTGGAATAAGGAACATAACTATAGGGATGTGGGTGGGGATGGGGGGTATTAAAGCCCTTTGATGGATGACGCTTTTATCCAAAGAGGCTCACAGTACTGTGACGGTATATCGCAGGGGTGGGCAATTAAATTACTTAATTCTGCTCAATATTAATTTTATCTCTTTATAAAAAGCAGTAAATTATTTATAAATCTCTTTATAAATAATCTGTTACTGTTTAGATGTTACAATCAGAAGAAGTAGGCAGAGTAAAAACATCAACGTTATTTCACTATTTAATCAACTAATTTTTCAAAAACAAATGTGAACAAAATGTGCAGGTTTTTAAACTTTACACTATTTTGTTTGGAGTCTAATTACCTCATTTGCTGTTTTTCAGTCCTTTGTTATTGTTGGATATTCTTTTTAAAATCACAGAGCTGGTCCTGACTGTTTCAGTCCTGGATGTGTTAAACTTTATAAAAAGTCCTTGTTGCTTTTGCAGTTTAGTTAGCGCAGCTTCAGGTGTGACGCTCCGCATCGTTCATGTTGTTGTATTTCTCCGTTTAGTACCGTAACAGCGATTTAAAGCCTAAATTGTGATCCTTAACCAGCGTTACATCTGACTTCAGTGAATAAATACTTCAGAAGTTCATGTCTTGTTAAAAACTCGACCGTCAATCACACTCGGTTCTGTTCGCCGACACATTACGGTGAAGCCCGATAAACTCGCACACACGTAAAACGAAACTTAAAGAATTTTAAAGACATAGCGCTCCCGTCAAAAACAATCCTGTTATATTGTATGTGTGATGTACATTTATTTATATCTGATTTTTAATTGCCACGGACCTCATGCGGGCCGGTTGGAGATGTCTCGCGGGCCGGATGTGGCCCGCGCACCGTACGATGCCCAGGTCTGGTATATCGTCTAAGTAACTGAGGTTAAGTGACAGTGACAACCTGGCAGTGATGAGGCTTGAACCAGTGACCTTTTGATTAATAGCCCAGTATCTTAACCACTAGGCTACAACTGCCCTGCCTTGCACCCAATGATTCCCAGTGGAACCAGAACTTTCTACTCCATGATAAAAAGTCCTGAAGAGTCGCTGGCAGAGCCGCCCTCCAGATGAACTCCCCACGGCCGCGCCCTTGGCCGACCCTCCTGTTCCGTCTCACCTTTTCAGCAAGGTGAAACAAAACAGGAAGCGAGACAGGTATATGAGCAAGCACATTCATACAGTACATGTCCGAAATGTCTAAGACGAGCACGGGGTCGGGAACAAGGGTCAACACACACACACACACACACACATGAACTGTGAGACACACACTCGAAGACTAATGAAGGGCTAAAATAATACACAAGTTACAAAGATGTGTTCTCAACGTCTGTACACTCAATCCTTCCAACCTCTACTCAATCCAAACACTGGTTTATTAATATAGATTATTATTATTATTATTTTTTATTTTTTTTTATTTACTTTACCAGGGAACATAAATCATGACCAGATCAGTCCCCAGTTCTTAGTTCTCCCCACTGATCTTGTTAACTGGATCCCAGACGAGCCGCCAGTTTTAACACCACTAAGTAAAACGCGTCCAGGATTGTATGAACTGATGAAGGTGTTTGCCAGACGCCTATGTGTATTAGTATAACACTATCCAGGGAACTTGAGGAATTAGGGCCTTACTCAAGGGCCCAACAGTTGCAGCTTAGTGGAGGTGACCCTTTCTGATCAACTTCTGTACAGATGTCTCGGGATACTAACCAGGGTCCTTACACAGCCTTGAAGACCCCGCCCACTGCAAAGCCAATCGTGCCCGCTAGGGGGCACACAGCCGGCCGGTGTTACTTTAGTTCTGTCTTTGCTTTTTTAACGGTTCTAGACGGATTAGATAGATAGATAGATAGATAGATAGATAGATAGATAGATAGATAGATAGATAGATAGATAGATAGATAGATAGATAGATAGATAGATAGATAGATACAGTGCCTTGCAAAAGTATTCAGCCCCCTTGAACTTTTCAACCTTTTGCCACATTTCAGGCTTTAAACATAAAGATATGAAATTGTAATTTTTTTTTGAAGAATCAATAACAAGTGCGACACAATTGTGAAGTGGAACGAAATTTATTGGATATTTTAATCTTTTTTTAGAAATAAAAACCTGAAAAGTGGTGCGTGCAATATTATTCAGCCCCTTTACTTTCAGTGCAGCAAACTCACTCCAGAAGTTCAGTGAGGATCTCTGAATGATCCAATGTTGACCTAAATGACTGATGGTGATAAATAGAATCCACCTGTGTGTAATCAAGTCTCCGTATAAATGCACCTGCTCTGTGATAGTCTCAGAGTTCTGTTTAAAGCGCAGAGAGCATCATGAAGACCAAGGAACACACCAGGCAGGTCTGAGATACTGTTGTGGAGAAGTTTAAAGCCGGATTTGGATACAAAAAGATTTCCCAAGCTTTAAACATCTCAAGGAGCACTGTGCAAGCGATCATATTGAAATGAAGGGAGTATCAGACCACTGCAAATCTACCAAGACCCGGCCGTCCCTCTAAACTTTCAGCTCAAACAAGGAGAAGACTGATCAGAGATGCAGCCAAGAGGCCCATGATCACTCTGAATGAACTGCAGAGATCTACAGCTGAGGTGGGAGACTCTGTCCATAGGACAACAATCAGTCGTACACTGCACAAATCTGGCCTTTATGGAAGAGTGGCAAGAAGAAAGCCATTTCTCAAAGATATCTATAAAAAGCCACCTGGGAGACACACCAAACATGTGGAAGAAGGTGCTCTGGTCAGATGAAACCAAAATCGAACTTTTTGGCCACAACGCAAAACGTTATGTTTGGCATAAAAGCAACACAGCTCATCACCCTGAACACACCATCCCCACTGTCAAACATGGTGGTGGCAGCATCATGGTTTGGGCCTGCTTTTCTTCAGCAGGGACAGGGAAGATGGTTAAAATTTATGGGAAGATGGATGGAGCCAAATACAGGACCATTCTGGAAGAAAACCTGTTGCAGTCTGCAAAAGACCTGAGACTGGGACGGAGATTTATCTTCCAACAAGACAATGATCCAAAACATAAAGCAAAATCTACAATGGAATGGTTCACAAATAAATGTATCCAGGTGTTAAAATGGCCAAGTCAAAGTCCAGACCTGAATCCCATCGAGAATCTGTGGAAAGAGCTGAAAACTGCTGTTCACAAACGCTCTCCATCCAACCTCACTGAGCTCGAACTGTTTTGCAAGGAAGAATGGGCAAAAATTTCAGTATCTCGATGTGCAAAACTAATAGAGACATACCCCAAGCGACTTGCAGCTGTAATCGCAGCAAAAGGTGGCGCTACAAAGTATTAACGCAAGGGGGCTGAATAATATTGCACGCCCCACTTTTCAGTTTTTTATTTCTAAAAAAAGTTTAAAATATCCAATAAATTTCGTTCCACTTCACGATTGTGTCCCACTTGTTGTTGATTCTTCACAAAAAATTACAATTTCATATCTTTATGTTTAAAGCCTGAAATGTGGCAAAAGGTTGAAAAGTTCAAGGGGGCTGAATACTTTTGCAAGGCACTGTAGATAGATAGATAGATAGATAGATACTTTATTGATCCCGAAGGAAATTAGAGTCCCAGTAGCATTATTGCAAAACTACAGAGCAGTTATTAATGATGGGGATGGATTGAGTGTAAGTAAACAAATGGAATGAAATTATATAAACAAATGGAATGGAATTAAAAGTGCAGAAAGGTGCAGTTCGAGTACACAGTATATGGTACAGATTAAATATAGATGAAATATTAAATATAAAGTGATAAGTGACGAGTACTGCACATTGAATTGGGCCAAAATAGCCATATCTACAGTATATATACATCAACATACATATGCATGTGTATGAATATACTTAAGTACACATATATACATGTATACACATATATACATGCTGGTAAGGTCTGCCGTCTCTGGCGCGTCCAGTACGGAATCATGTGTACACCGCCTGGTTTTTAAGGTGGACTGGCATTTTTACCCCAATACTGGGATTTGCTTTGTACTGTTTACTATCCTGGTGTGAGTTTAATACAGGTCTGATGTCCAGTGGTAGGATCAGGTACCTTGCTTTTATTAGCTGCCTGATCTGCTCTCTCATTGCCCAGAAATAAAGAGCACAGTGCTAGTCTGGTTCGGCGTACTTCCTGCTGTTCTCTTCTACTGTCACCGTGCACTGAAATATATATGAAGTCACACTGTCTGGGTTAAAATATGCATGAAGGAGCGACCCGGGATGGAATAATTCATTACGCCAGACTGAATCTTGTCTGCAGACGCTCCCGGAACGAAGAACCCATCTGCATGATCGACTCCCGAGAGCTCCAGACGGGATGCAACGTGAATAAAGAAGACCACGCTGGTGAGACTCCAGTTAGTCCTGGTTTACTCTACGGTACGTGTGATCGGTGTGAGTGACCCGAGGAGGAGGAGGAGGAGACCTGGGTATGGATCTAATGTCCAGTCTGTGACCACCTGGGTTTTCTCCCATAACCAATAACAATCCATGGTCCATTATATCATATATTAATAATAATAATAATAATAATAACAGTGTCCACTCACTGTCCACTCTATTAGACACTCCTACCTAGTTGGTCCACCTTGTAGATGTAAAGTCAGAGACGATCGCTCATCTATTGCTGCTGTTTGAGTCAGTCATCTTCTACACCTTCATCAGTGGTCACAGGACGCTGCCCACGGGGCACTGTTGGCTGTATGTTTTTGGTTGGTGGACTATTCTCAGTCCAGCAGTGACAGTGAGGTATTTAAAAACTCCAGCAGCGCTGCTGTGTCTGATCCACTGAGAATGATCCACCACCCAAATAATACCTGCTCTGTGGGGGTCCTGTGGGGGTCCTGACCATTGAAGAACAGGGTGAAAGGGGACTAACAAAGCATGCAGAGAAATAGATGGACTACAGTCACTAATTGTAGAACTACAAAGTGCTTCTATATGGTAAGTGGAGCTGATAAAATGGACAGGAGGTGGTTTTAATGTTACGGCTGATCGGTGTAAATATCCTTTTCTCCAGTGTATCACATAAAGACTCGTCCGCTGAGGTATCTGTGCTTATCCAGCCGAGTGCTGACTGAAGCAACAATACGAGAGTCAATCTGGATCTCAGTTGCTTCGGCAGCACCGAAATAGCTCCATGATTTATAGATAATGTTGGGGAGAATTGCACTTTGCTGCATTCCACACATCCTGCGTCGCAGGTTTTTCTCCTATCACTTGTTCTACTGATCTCATGTCTGTCTGTTGAGACGCCATTTAAAAAATAAATAAATAAATAAATAAATAAAAATAGTATTTGGACGCCTGACGATAAGCTTGTTGGACTTCCCGTTTCAAACACACATGGTATTACAGGGACCGTTGTTCTGAGAAGGCTTTTCACAAGACCTGTGGGAATTTGTGCCCGTTCAGACGATAAATGACAATGTTTGTATGGCTGGGCACTGATGTTGGTCAAGAAAGCCTCAGTTGATGTTCCAGTTCATTCCAAGCTGTTCAAATGTGCAGGACACTGGAGTATCATCAAACCAAGCTTTTCTTCACATCTTTATAGAGCTTACTTTGCAGCAACAGTTTAGGGAAGTTCCTTTCCTGTTCTGGCACAAAGCTGGACATGGTGTAATTTACTTATGGTTACACAACAGGACAAATTTGGTACCCGGATGGCACAGTAGCCCATTGTGCCGAACACTCAGGGGGTCACGACTGGCCGTGCCTGAGGGAGGGGAGGTCAATTGTAGTTTGGTCAATTGTATATTCGTAAGAAATAAACACAGGTCAAAGGAGGCGTGTGCCAGTGACAGCATGGTGCGGCAGCCAGAGGTCACTAGCGTCCATGTAGAAACTGGGCATATACAGATTGGGTGCATGTATCATAATGATGAAATGTAAGGAAACATAACACTCTTCTACTGTAGGGGGCGCTCTTTTATTTAGTAATTGCTCTCTTGTGAATCCCACGGTGTGGAAAATAGGCCAGGATCTGACGTACGGCAGATCCCTCCCACTATGCTCGAACAAGAGAACAGAACAGGATGGTCGCTGAACACAACACACCTCAACGAAAACGTTAACTCACAAATACAACACAAGCCCACATGTTTTTGGAACACAACTATTTACACAAGCGCTCCTAAAGTAACTCAACCATTAATCCCGTTTTAACCCTTATTAAAGTTTCGGTCGTGGGCGCACTGCATCGTGGGACACTGCGCTCCTACTGGTTTAACCTGTTCAGGGTCATGGTGGGTCTGGTTTTTCACTGGGCATCACTGGGCACAATGCAGCAACTCACCCTAAACAGGACGGCAACATGCATATTTAATTAATATTCCTTATTTTCTAATTATTTTATAAGCTCCACCCATATACAGATTAATTTTATGGGTATAAGGCCGCTCAGGTGGCGCAGCGGTAAAAACACACGCTGCAACCAGAGCTGGGATCTCGAATACATCGTATCGAATCTCAGCTCTGCCTGCCGGCTGATGCTGAGCGGCCACATGAACAACGTTTGGCCTGTTGTTCAGATATGGGCGGGACTAAGCCGGATGGGGTCTCTCTCTCATGACTGGTGCAATTACGACCTCTGCTGGCTGATTAGAGGCGTCCACACAGAGATGAGAAAAGAGTGCTCTTAGGGTGTGTCTCTCTGTACACAACGCTAGGTGGCACAACACTCGTCAATGTGTGGGTGATAAGATGCATACGGCATGCTGTCCACGTGTCGGAGGGGGCGTGGGTTAGTGGGTTAGCCGATGGCGTGAGCAGACGGGACGTCCTGGGGAAACCCGCAATGCCACCCGGCTACCTCTGTAGGATGGCGAGCCAGCCGCTCGCAACAATAGTAATAAAGCACTCGGGTGGCACAACAGTAATGAATCTCAGTGGTTTTATCAGCCGTGACCAGCTAAATCTGGGCATAAATGAGCGGGAAGTTGGGGTCAGCCAAAGCCCTGCCACAGATAAGCGCCCTGTCTAGAGTATTCCTGCCTTGCACCCATTGTTTCCGAGTGAAAAATGAATATAATTGTATTTAATTCACTTCTATATAAATGCACAGCAGGGATCCGCATTCTCATGCAGAACTGTACCAAATGTCAGAATGAACTACCCATAATTCCCTAAAAACAACAACATCAAATATTCTGCATATTTATGGTGAATGTTTCCTCTCCTCTTCTCTACGTGACCTGTTTGGTGAATCCGTTCTCGTTCGGTTCTGTCAGCTTTAATGAACGTGCAGTAAATCCCGCCGCAGCCTCCAGAGCACTTCCTGTTCACCGTGCCACATGCTGCCGGATGCTTCCGTCTCGGAACAATCACCCACCATCACGCCTGTTATTCTCATTAAAGTTTAAAAAGTTGGAATTTGGTACCGCTGGTACCCGCTGTTACGAGCACTGATGATGAATTATGAATTCCTGATTTTTAAATTCCACTGGAGCGGTTTGTATCGAGCAGACGTGAACATGAAGAAAAAATTGTCAGTTTATGGCGCGTCGGGCACGAAACACGGAAAACAACAATTAAAGCGTGAGTAGACTGGCACAGCGTGGGTTGTGCACGGGCGTCACAGAAGCACATCAAGTACACGCTGCTAAATTCGGAACAAGACTACATGATTTATGTGTCGCCCATTTATTTACGATGCTGTGTCACCTTCGCCATCAACACTATATTATTATTATTCCTATTAAACAAGCGGCAACAGTCTGGGTCATGTGTTCACTTCTTTACACCAGCCAGAGGTGGATTCTAACAGAGAGCTGTACTGCATACAGAGGATCAGTATCCTCCATCAGACAGCAGGAGTCACTGTTTGACCTCCACAATGGTGATTGCAATAATAATAATAATAATAATAATAATAATAATAATAATAATAACAAAACAATAATAATAATAATAACAATAATAAAACAATAATAATAATAATAACAACAACAACAACAACAACAACAACAACAAAACAACAACAATAATAATATTAATAATAATAAATAAATAAATGGAATAATAATAATAATAATAATAACAATAATAATAATAACAAAACAATAATAATAATAATAACAATAATAAAACAATAATAATAATAATAACAACAACAACAACAACAACAACAACAAAACAACAACAATAATAATAATAATAATTATAACAATAATAAAAATAACAAAAACAATAATAATAACAACAACAAAACAACAACAACAATAACAATAATAATAATAATAATAATAATAATAATAATAATAGTAATAATAATAATAATAACAATAATAATAATAATAACAACAACAATAACAACAAAACAATAATAATAATAACAACAAAAAAACAAAACAACAATAATAATAATAACAATAATAATAATAATAACTTTTGTTCAGAGAGTACTTTTGCTACTCCTCTGTACTGCAGCAGTAACACCCTGTAGGTCCCTGTAGGGTTTTTCCGGGATGTCACTGTGCTGTGCATTGGCCCATAAGAGGTTTTAAAGGGGTTCAAACATTCTGACACTGGGATGAATTAGTAATCAGCTTTGGGGGTTTCCTCAGTGCTCGAGCCCCGATCAATTACTAACCTCGCCTGTCATGGCTCCACTTCTGGGTATTCTGGTGTAGTAACTTCATGTGGCACCGCGGTTCATTGTGGAGTCGGTTTCGAGCATCGCACGTCCTATTTTCAAAAGCTTCCAGCACCTCCCAGCAAACACGGGCGCGGAGGCACGAATCCATCCCCGAAATGATTCATCTCCACCCCAGAATGTGACTATTCATAATATCACTCGGGCTGAAGTGCACCATCATGCACCATTTACCCAGGAGACGTGGAATTCATCTGAAGAAAAGGGAAAGAAGTGTCTGAATACCTGGCAACCGCAGTCGGCGCTCAAACCGGAACGAGGCCACCTACCGAGATCGTAATGAGCGCTCGGCTTGTGCCGGCGCGGACTCGTACGGCGTGATTTATGGCTGTGATGTGGGTTTCGTATGGGCACAGAGTGCTCTGGATATTAGAATCTGAATCTATTTAATAATTCGTGCCGTCGTGTCCCGACACATTTGCGAGCGTTATCGGTGTAGTCGTTCCCGCCCGGGTTTCCGGGTCACGAATCCGTCATGACCGAGCCGCTATAAATGTTCCTGAGGCGCAATAAAAATAAAACAGCGGCGTCTGGCTCGGTTTCATAAAGCATAAACGTAGAAGAAGTCGTAAAAGTTACAAAGGCTGAAATGATGCAGGGCGGTTTTTTATGGTGCAGAGTTTACAGCAGGAATTTATCAAAAAATAATATTGATCCGGGGCGGCGCGTTGGCACGGTGGGTAGAAAAACGGCCTGGGTTCGACTCCCCGGACAGAAGAAAATAAATGTAAATAATAACTTTGTATTCTCACAGCGGTCTTTTACACAAGCCCACCATCGCTGAGATCCAGGTTTGCTATTGGATGGCTGAACATGATTGGCTATGTCTAAGGGGGTAACCAAAGCCCTGTGATGTGTATTCCTGCCTGCGACCAGTGTGTCCCGGTGGAACAGGACCCCACCACGATCCTGACCAGGATGAAGCAGCTAATGAAATCATGAACTTATTAAAAAGTAATATTGATCCGGGGCGGCACGTTGGCATGGTGGGTAGCACTGTCACCTCACAGCAGAAAGGGCCTGGGTTCAATTCCACAGACCCACAGCACCCTAGCGGGCACAATTGGCAGTGCAGATGACCACTAGTCTGCTGGATGGGAAAAGACCGGACTAAATAGTGGGCGGGGTCTTCGATGATGTGTAAGGACCCTGGTTAGTAGCCCTAGGCGCCAGTACAGAAGTGGAGGAACGTGGAGATCAGCGAGTGACTCTCCATGTGCAAGACTGGCATCACGTATGAATCCACTGAAGTATGGGCAAATGGGAAGGGGTCAGTGGACCGGTGGTCAGGAGAATATACCCTCTCAGACGCCATAAGGGTCTCCAGCAGCAGAAGAGTAACTGGCTATGACTAAATTGGGAGAAAAAGGAAGAAAATCCAGATCTGCTCTTGTCTGGTGTGAATCGGGACTCCTCCTCCATCCTGCTCTCCACCAGGAGCTAATTAATAGAAATATGGATGCCGCCGTCTGCCAGCCAACCTCTCCGACTTCCATCCTGACTGGGATTAGAACAAACGAGGGTCTCGGCAGGCCTGCTGGGGATTAACGTGCGGAGCCACGTGGGGCCCCGGCGTCCCCGAGACATAAAGCAAAATCAGCCTACGTTAAGCTCTGTAGCCATGAGGGGGGGTCTGGTTCAGCTTTATTCCTCCCGTATGAGGTCCGGATCGAACACGAGGGAGGCGGTAGGGGGCGGAGATGAGACGGAGGTGCGAGAGGAGGTAGTGATGTTACGAAAGTAGGAGTCGAAATTATACGATAGGCGACACGTGCAGGATTCATTCATCCACTGTCTATTTTACCACGGCTTTATTCTATTCCCTGGACACACACAGACACAGGGAGAACATGCAAATCCCCTTGGTATTCGAACCAAGGACCTTCTTGATGTGAGGTGACAGTGCTACCCACCAAACCACCATGCTGCCCCCAAAGCAAATTACAGTACTGTGACAGTATACAGTCTAAGCAATTGAGGGTTAAGGGCCTTGCTCAAGGGTCCAACAGTGACAACATGGAAGTGGTGGGGCTTGAACCAGCGACCTTTTGATTACTAGTCCAAATAAATAAATAAATAAGTAAATAAATAAATAAATAAATATAATAATAATAATGATAATAATAATAATAATAATAATTAAATCATAAAAATAAATACATAAATAAAATAATAATAAATAAATAATATATATAAAATAAATAAATAATAATAATAATAATAAATAAATAATAATAATAATAATAATAATAATAATAAATAAATAAATAAATAAATTTGCCAACATGGGATATTTTTAAACCACTAAGCGCATTGAACACCAGTTTGTTTACACTCTTGTCTGTCCAGCAGTAATTTGGATAAGCCAATACACCTTCTGCATGCTTTTGAACAGCGGGAGTGGTAAAATACGAATACGGGTTCGAATCTCAGCTCTGCTATCAGACACACAATTGGCTGTAAGGGTTGGGACGATGGGTAAAGGGTTGGGACGATGGGTAAACAGTAAGACGGGGGATCAGTGTGTGACTCTCCGTGCGCGATGTGGATCTCCATATGAACCCGCAAGGTGCTGATTGGAGGGTGTTGGAGGGTGTTAGTCACAACCCTCCTTGGTCGGCGGTAGGGACGAATTACGATCTGGGAATTGGATACGACTAGATTTAGGGAAGATCAGGGCATCAGCCATGCTGTATCCCTTCTGCCACACGCCGCCAGGAACACTTACTCCGAGGAATCCTCGTCTAAATTGTCTTCTAAACAAATCCATTCACGTCAAGGTCAGAGCGCCACCGACGCTAAACTAGTTTCCCGCCTCGCTCGTCCACGCAGCCATAAATTCACCCCTGAAATCAATTAGCATAGTTGAGATGCTTCTCTTAGCACATCGTTCATCTGAGAGCCGCCGCCCGGAGACGTGCCGTTCATTAGACGCCGATAGTTACACGAGCCTGGCGTAACGGCAACGGTGCGCCAGCACAATATGAATACATGAATGGATAAACTGAAATGTACAGCCTAAATAAAATATAAATATAAAGGAAATCATATGCTTCTGACTTTGCAGAAACAGTTTAGGGAAGGTCCTTTTTACTGTTCCAGCATGACTCTGCCCCAGTGCACAAAGTGAGGTCTATAAAGACATGAAGAAGAAGCATCAGCCCCACTGAACAGCTCTGGAATGAACCCCGGAACATCAACCAACATCATACTTTCATCCTTTGACTGAACAGGCACAAATTCCCACAGACATACTTCAAAGTGTTGTGAGAATTATTATTATTATTATTATTATTATTAATTCATTCATTTATGAATTTATTTATTAAGTAATTATTTAATTAATTTATATTATTATTATTATTAGTAGTAGTAGTAGTAGTAGTATTATTATTATTATTATAACTATTATTATTGATATAATTATTGTAGTATATTATTATTATTACTATTATTTTATTATTATTAATTTATTTATTAAGTAATTCAAACTTAATCAAATTGGAAATGTGGAGGATGTAACCCAGTGAACAAACACCGATTAAACCGCTGTAGCTAGAATTGTGTTGTCGGTGAACACAGCACGTGCTACGTTCCCACCTCAGGTGGAATATTAAACCTGAAGTCGTGTATTATCAGGGAGGTGGGGATGGGGATGGGGAGGGGCGGGGGCTGGGTGCATTTCCGGTCAGAAATGTTAATCTCAGATATAAAAACAAGACGAACAAAGCCGGAGGATAAATCTGTACGATTGCGAGTTCGTTTTTATTTTTTGGTATTTTCTGAAGGGATGGAGGTCTCGGGCGTCCCGCTGAGCGCTGGCTCTGCAGAGCTGGATCACATAGTGAGAATAGATGGCCCCTGCCAGTCGTCATTAGCGAGCCGCTCCGTTTCCCGCTGGCATTAACGCCGGCTAGCGCGCCCCTACTTATCCCAGTGTGGAACAGCCTTTTCTCCCTCTCTGCCTAATAAATGGAGGACGAAAGGGCTCTGCACACACAGCACACAGACCAGAGACAAACCAGGATCTACGAGCCCGAGGTGAACCTGCGGGGGGAGTGAATTTAGGACCGAATCGTTCACCAGACACGTGAGGAGGGTAGTGGGGAGCGTAGTGAGGAGGGTAGTGAGGAGGGTAGTGGGGAGCGTAGTGAGGAGGGTAGTGAGGAGGGTAGTGGGGAGCGTAGTGAGGAGGGTAGTGAGGAGTGTAGTGAGGAGGGTAGTGGGGAGGGTAGTGAGGAGGGTAGTGAGGAGGGTAGTGAGGAGCGTAGTGAGGAGGGTAGTGAGGAGTGTAGTGAGGAGGATAGTGAGGAGGGTAGTGAGGAGGGTAGTGGGGAGGATAGTGAGGAGGGTAGTGAGGAGTGAGGAGTGTGGTGCGGAGCGTGGTGAGGAGGGTAGTGAGGAGGGTAGTGGGGAGGATAGTGAGGAGGGTAGTGAGGAGTGTGGTGCGGAGCGTGGTGAGGAGGGTAGTGAGGAGGGTAGTGAGGAGCGTAGTGAGGAGCATAGTGAGGAGTGTAGTGAGGAGGGTAGTGGGGAGGGTAGTGAGGAGGGTAGTGAGGAGGGTAGTGAGGAGGGTAGTGGGGAGCGTAGTGAGGAGGGTAGTGAGGAGCGTAGTGAGGAGGGTAGTGGGGAGGGTAGTGAGGAGGGTAGTGAGGAGGGCAGTGGGGAGCGTAGTGAGGAGGGTAGTGAGGAGGGTAGTGAGGAGGATAGTGAGGAGCATAGTGAGGAGGGTGTGAGGAGGGTAGTGAGGAGGGCAGTGAGGAGGGTAGTGAGGAGGGTAGTGAGGAGGGTAGTGAGGAGGGTAGTGAGAAGGGTAGTGAGGAGGGTAGTGAGGAGGGTAGTGAGAAGGGTAGTGAGGAGGGTAGTGAGGAGGGTAGTGAGGAGCATAGTGAGGAGGGTAGTGAGGAGGGTAGTGAGGAGGGTAGTGAGGAGGGTAGTGAGGAGCATAGTGAGGAGGGTAGTGAGGAGGGTAGTGAGGAGGGTAGTGAGGAGCATAGTGAGGAGCATAGTGAGGAGGGTAGTGAGGAGGGTAGTGAGGAGGGTAGTGAGGAGGGTAGTGAGAAGGGTAGTGAGGAGGGTAGTGAGGAGGGTAGTGAGGAGCGTAGTGAGGAGCATAGTGAGGAGGGTAGTGAGGAGGGTAGTGAGGAGGGTAGTGAGGAGCATAGTGAGGAGCATAGTGAGGAGGGTAGTGAGGAGGGTAGTGAGGAGCATAGTGAGGAGCATAGTGAGGAGCGTAGTGAGGAGGGTAGTGAGGAGCATAGTGAGGAGGGTAGTGAGGAGCGTGGTGAAGATTATAGTGAGGAGCGTGGTGAAGAGCGCAGTGAGGAGCGTAGTGTGGGTGCCGCACGACTTCATCGTCTAGAGAACCAGTGTTCAAACTTCACATTCACACATTTCTCTGCTGTCTGAGCGTGACCTTGTTGGCTTTTAGCCATGTAGCTGTTACCTTTTTTCTCTCTTCCTTCCTGTTTTCCTTCCTTCCTTGCTTACGAACTTCCAATTTTCCTTCCTTCTTTCCTTCATTCCTTCCTTCCTTGTTTTCCTTCCTTCCTTCCCTTCTTTCTTCCTTCCTTCTTTCCTGTTTACCTTTCTTTGTTCCTATTTTCCTTCCTGTTTTTTTTTATTAATTCTTTCTTTCCTTCCTTCCCGTTTTCCTACCTGTCTTTTCATCCATCTCCGTGTTTTCTCTCTTCCTTCCTTCCTCTTTTAATCGTAGCTTCCTTTCTTCTTTCTTTTTTAACCATTACTTCCTTCCTTCTTCTCATGTAGTTATCACCTCTTTTCCTCCATCATTCCTCAGTACGATCCATTCTACTACAAAATCTCATCCATGCACTAGTTAGGTGAGCTGTCGTCTGGCCGCGGTTGTTGTGAAGAAGCAATTAGCTCTAATTAAACGAGTCTGTTGACTGAACGTCAGCACAAGACCTTCAGGTCGAGGTTCTTCTCCTTGATGAGGTTCTACACCATCAGCACAGCTACGTTTCTCAGTTCTTGTGACGCTGGATAGCTGAACCGTACCGATTGTGCAGGGACTCATTAGAGCCGCGCTGTTTATCCCACCGGACAAGAGCATGCTTACGCTGCAGCTACGCGGCGCGGCCTGGCGGAACCGTGCTAAACCGGAATCTGCACCAGAATTACATACGCAGTACAGGATGTCCTCTACATACCAACCTCTCAAGATACACAGGGAAGAAACCCCACTGCCACTTCACAGACGAGGGTCCGAGCCCCACTCCGACTTCACAGACGAGGGTCCGAGCCCCACTCCGACTTCACAGACGAGGGTCCGAACCCCACTCCGACTTCACCGACGAGGGTTCCGAGCTCCACTCCGACTTCAACGACGAGGGTCCGAGCTCCACTCCGACTTCAACGACGAGGGTCCGAGCTCCACTCCGACTTCAACGACGAGGGTCCGAGCTCCACTGCCACTTTACCGATGAGGGTACGGTTTATTGTTAAATGTCATTCTAACAGTTGGGTTGCAGAATAGTAAATCTTTTGTGTATGTAGCTTCATTTTCGAGACGACGGCGTGGTTATTAAAACAGACGAGGATTTTTTTCCACACGTCGGCGCTTCAGCCAGTGAACAGAAGGTCGGGACCCTGAAGGCCACGTTCAGTCGTGTTTAATTAGAGCCGACGAATCCAGATCAATCCCCCACACATCTAACGTTCATCTAACAACCAATCACATCACACGTCATGTTCAGCTCATGACGAAGCATTGTTGTGTTTTTTTTTTTCTTCGTCTAAATTTTGATTGACGAGGGAACGCGGCGGCGGTGGCACAGATGTGGTCCGGTTTACGAGGAGCTTGTTTAATTAGAGCCGAACCAACAGCTGTCTAATGAACAAATAACCGAATATCGTGGGTACGAGACGTGGCGCTGCCTGTCTGATGGGTAACGTACACAAGGGCGCAATGACATGGAAAAATCGCTAACTGAATAAAAAATGTATTAGCTGATGAGTCTGTGGGGCGGCGCGGTGGGTGGTGCTGTTGCCTCACAGCGAGAAGTGCATGGGTTCGATTCCCAGGGTCCTTTCGGTGTGGAGTTTGCATTTTCTGTCTGTGTCCGTGTGTTTTTCTTTAGGTCAGAAGGGAATGGGTTTGATCAGTGGCGTAACTACAGGGGGGGGCAGGTGCAGGGGGGGCAGGTGCAGGGGGGGCCCATGGCAGGGGGGGGGCCCATGGCAGGGGGGGGCCCCTCCACGACATGAACTCAACCACCCACCTCACTGCCCCCCCATTGGCTGCACGTATTATGCATGTATTATGGCAAGCCAAACAAAAAATATATAGCAAACGCTGATATCCAGTATATACAGTATATATATGGAATAATACTGACATATATTTGTTGAGGGGGCCAAAACATTTTTTGCAATGGGGCCCATGAGCTCCTAGTTACGCCACTGGGTTTGATTCTCATAGTCCTTTCGGGGTGGAGTTTGCATGTTCTCTCTGTGTCTTTGGGGGTTTCCTCCAGGTAAGAAGGGCATGGGTTTGATTCCCAGGGTCTATTCTGTGTGAAGTTACGGTTAGGGTTATAAGGGCATGGGTTCGAATCCCAGGGTTGTTTTAATGTGGAGTTTGCATATTCTCTGTCTGTGTGTATGCGTTTCCTCCAGGTGAGAAGGGCATATGTTTGATTCCCAGGGTTCTTTGATGTGGAGTTTGCATGTTCTCTCTGTATTTATGGGTCTCCTCCAGGTCAGAAGGGCATGGGTTCGATTCCCAGAGTCCTTTCGATGTGGAGTTTTAATGTTCTCTCTGTGTTTATGGGTTTCCTACGGGTGCTCCGGTTTTCTTCCGAAAGACATGCAGTCAGGACAAGTAGAGCTACAAAAAGTGTGTGTGTGTGTTCTGTGATGGATGGGCGACCTGTCCTTGGTTCTCATGCCTTTCGCCCTAGGAATCTCACCCACCACGGCCCTGACCAGGATAAAGCGCTGGTAAAACAGAATAAATGAATGATTCTCAACAGTTGAACCAAATACAGTTTGAGCACGAGTTAAGCACCTTGCTCAGGGGTCCAAAAGTACCTGTTTGGTTGTGTTGGAACCATTGGATTACCAATCCATTAGGCGCAAATGATACAGATACACTCCAAATTCTTGCAGACACTGTTTAAGGTGAGTAAAACCCAAATCCCATCTCTATAAAATAAAGCTTTCATGTTAGCTTTCATAACGCTGAACGTTCACGCTGACCCGAACACGAGCATTAAAAAATAGCCGGTGGCGGCGGCGGTGTGTGAGAGTAACCGTCTGCCACGAGACGAGCTCCGTGTTGTTATGAACAAGACCAGTCCGAAATTTCCTGCGTTCTCATTCGACTCGCTGTCAGAGAAACAACGCAGGTGCTGCTGACGGAGATGAAAAGGTCACTCGCATTTAACACGCGCTTGTGGTGGAAATGCGCCGGCTGTAAACTGTTGGCCTTTACCTTCAGGCCGCTGCATTGTTTTGCTTTCGGACTCCAGGGCGCGCGAGGGGATATACATATACATACATACATACATTATATATATATATATATATATATATACATATTCGGACTCCAGGGCGCGCGAGGGGATATACATATACATATACATATACATATATATATATATATATATATATATATATATATATATATATATATATATATATAATTCAATCAATTATATATATATATATATATATAAAACAGCAGCTACTTCTTTAATTTACTAAAGCTGAAGCTAATCATGCATACTTCAGCATCACAGCAATAGATCCTGGGTTCGATTCCCAGCTCAAGCGGTCCGGGTCCTTTCTGTGTGGAGTTTGCATGTTCTCCCCGTGTCTGTGTAGGTTTCCTCCGGGTGCTCCGGTTTCTTCTTACAGTCCAAAGACCTGCAGTGTGTGTGTGTGTGTGTTTGCCTTGTGATGGACTGACTTTTGCCCAGTGAATCGTACCCACCGCAAACCCTAATCGGATAAAGCGCTGGTAAAACAGACCCTGAATGAAGTTGAATGAGTTCTTTTTTTTATTTATTATTATTTATTTTAATTTCCATTTCTCAGCGTGTCTCCTGAGCCGATAGTCCAGCTCTCTCCGTCCTGGCTCAGCCATGCGCTCGTCGTTTGTGCTATCAGCCGTGAACACATTGCCACGGTGCCACTCTAGATGCCGCCGAGCCGCAGGTGGGCATCTCGTACGCTGAACCGGAGCTGATAAGTGCCGTTTGAGGTCCGGATCTCTCCGAGTCGCCCTCGCTGTCGTCACTTTTGTTCCTCGGACCTGAATGCCGATTAGCGGGTGTTATTTTTGACCGGAGGTCGTCGCGGCGCTTGCTTTAGGGGCTCGAGGTTTGTTGCGTATGAAGTCGAGTGATGTGGAGTCGACGCAAGTGTGTTGTGATGAATTTATTTGAGGGTGAAAATGGGTGGCAGCATCATGGCACAGCTGGTGTAGCTGGTGCCAGCAGTCGTTGCCTTCGGTCGCTGTCTGTCGGAAATCCACTGTAAACGCACAACATGGACAAAAGTATTGGGACGCCGCTTTAATGTTCGCACTTTTTGTGGCTCAAACACATGAAATTAAACAGGTGTAATAAATCAGTGATCGTTCGTTCAACTATGGAGCAACAGTTTAGGGAATGCCCTTTCCTGTTCCAGCTCTATAAAGACATTAAGAAAAGTTCATCACTTACACACACACTGACTCTTAGTATCCCCCCGAAGGAAACCCACACAGACACGGGGAGAACATGCAAACTCCACACAGAAAGGACCCGGACCGCTCCAACTAGGACTCGAACCCAGGACCTTCCTGCTGTGAGGTGACAGTGCTACCCACACCTATATAACGTTTTCATTTATTCCGTCACCACTTTTTAAAGTTACAATTACAGACTTTGGATTATTACAAGCTTAATTACATGTACAAACACCACGCCATCGTAAAATAAAACGTAATTAGCGTACAGCGCGATATGTAATACGTTAACTACAACGCTGGATGCCCGGGCTAACTCTGTCGGACCTGTGAACAGACTCTTGGATCAGAATCCATTCGTATGCACCAGTATTTTGTAATTTTGGTAGTTTTTAATATAGTTCACGTACGTATATAATCCTGATAATTTAGTGAGCGCAGGGTGGCATTAAACACCCAAACAGAACTGACATGCTAGTAAAAATATATAAAAACACTAAGGATTAGAGCCGAATATAAAACAACATTTACATTTTCATTTCCGGCACTTCAGCGGACGCTCTTATCTAGAGAGGCTTACAGAGGAGCTTCCTCTAATCTAGTACAGACGTTTACTCGTTTTAATGTTTATTAACCCCTTATTTCTTTCTGGTCTTCAAGATTTCGACGGTTTATTAGGACTCTCACACATTTACTCACCCGCTTACATCAAAAACATCATTTATTTACTTTATTTATCAGTCTTCTTACGACCGGCTTCATGGTCACGGGTCACTTGGCACAAGGCAGGAAAACCATCAAGGCCGACTAACCCACACACATTCCATTACCCATAATTCATTTCATTTCTATCTGGTTCAACCCGGTTAAGGATGAAAAATAAAACACAATTCTCATCGTAATTTTCTGGATTTAGCAGAACCTCTTACTAAACGCTTCCATACTCCGGTACAAACAGACAACATGGTACATGAGGGAGGGAGGGTCGTAGGGGTTCCTTATGAATAAGATCCTTCCTAAATCATCATGTTACGGACCGTGGAATGAGCCGTTTCTCCTGTAATCTGCACTATGAAGCGTCCTAGCAATCCTAAGGCAATTCAGTTAGCAATCGCTTAGTCAAAACGTTCAAGATAGATGTTCCAGGTACATTCAACGATTAAGGTAGCTGTGCTGTGTATCGTAGCTTCTATTTATTCTATCATTTAATTTATGAGTGTAATGCCTAATTTAATGTGTAAATGCTGCTATTGCGACCTCTACTGGCTGTTTCATGGTGCTGCACAGAGACGGGGGATAATAGAGATCAGTGCGTGACTCTGTGCATGATACGGATCTCCATATGAACCTCATGAGGGTGAAAAAAAGCGGTCAGTACTGCACGTGTGTGTTAGTCACGGCTCTCCTCGGTCAGTGGAGGTCTGCAGCAGCACACAGACTGTAGTTGGGAATTGGATACGACAAAATTTAGAGGAAAAATGCATAACAATGCACAGAATTATGCAGTGGTAGCCTAGTGGGTAGAGCTTTTGGGCTAATAATTGAAAGGGTGAAAGTTCGAATCCCTGCTCTGTCATGCAGCCACCGTTGGGCCCTCTGACCCCAGCTTCCAAACAAGGATTTGGTTGTACTGTACACACACAGTGTAGATGTATATGACAAATAAAGGTGTTTTTCAATCCTACATGACAATACGTTTCACAGATGATAAAGGAGGCCGTCACCTAACGGCGTGACGGACTCTTCCAAGGACGACGCAGCGCTATTCTTGGAGGCACGTTGCAGTTCGGATGTGAGATCTGCTCCTCGAACACGGCGCGTGGAAAAAGCAGGAAGAGGATTAACCAGATCCTGTTATTAAATATTAATAACCGTATCACAGTGATCTCAGACGCCGCTAACAGTCCCACTGTTCAGGAACAAAAGGTTCAGATGACCGACAGATGATGTACAAGGTGCTTCATCGTAAATATGAATTTATTATAATAAAATGTTGTTATTAAGAAGATTAAACAGAAAATAGATCTCTGGGATTCTGCAACATGAAAAAAAATCAAGATTCCTTATGATAGAAGTCCTGGTCATGAACACGAGATCATAAATGGGGTCTGTGTGATCTTAGGAACTCTGTAATACAGGGTCGTTCAACATAAAGCCTACAAGATCTCTCTACACAGACACATTTTTACATCATCCCACACTCCCGAGAAGAGGGCGTGTCTAAATCCTAATGCTCCTACTGAGGAGCCTTAATTCTGATTGATAATCTGACTGAATAACGAGGGAGAGTCCAGTCCCTCCTTATTTCCTTATTTCTCGAAGTGCTGTCATATTTTGACAGAATGGGCACAAATTCCCACAGACACACTCAGAAAACTGTGTTATAGCCGAAAGGATCAGATATAGGTTGCTTTATTTTTAATAACATTTGTCTTTGAAACGGGATGCCCGGCAAGCTCACAGTCAAGTGTCCAAATACTTTTAGCTGTATAGTGGTACCTGCACTGTGAAACTAACTAACAAACTAACTAACTAACTAGATAGATAAAAACAGACCAAAACCTAACAACTTAAATTCATTGTTTAATTCATTTATCATTCATTTAATTTGTAACCATGTTAAACAAGAGACTGAATCATTTAAGGAGGGGCATGGGTTCAATTCCCTTTCTGTGTGAAGTTTGCATGTTCTCCCCGTGTCCACTTAGGTTTCCTCCCACAGTCCAAAAACAAGCAGTCAGGTTAACTACTACTACTAAATTGCTTGCTCTTTATGTGTGTGTGGGGCGGCACGGTGGTTCGGTGGGTGGCACTGTCACAGCCTCACAGCAAGAAGGTCCTGGGTTCGATCACCGGGCGGGGTGGTTCGGGTCCTTTCTGTGTGAAGTTTGCATGTTCTCCCGGTGTCTGTGTGGTTTTCCTCCGGGAGCTCCGGTTTCCTCCCACAGTCCAAAAACATGGTCATAGTTAATTGGAGACACTGAATTGCCCTATAGGAGAATGGGTGTGTGAGTGTGTGTGTGTGTGTGTGTGTGTGTGTGTGTCTGCCCTGCGATGGACTGGCGCCCCATCCAGGGTGTTACTGTGTGCCTTGCGCCCATTGAGAAGCTGGGATAGGCTTCCCGTGTGTGTGCGTGTTGGGTGTCCTGGCAACCTGTCCTGGGTGTTTCCTACCTTCCGCCCAACGAATCGGCACCACCACGACCCTGACCAGGATAAAGCGGTGATAAAACAGACACTGAATGAATGAATGAATGAAGCTTTACTCTCTGCTCTCTAATCTATAACATTAGTTATAATAATGTGTTTATAACGCGCCATAAACGCACGATTCACATCCAGAGACGTTTTTATAGGTTTTATATAATAACATTTGCTCACAATATCAGAATCAGTCTGATTATTTTCAACCTGAGAACAAAATAAATGAATAAATAAACACAGTAATTAAAAGAAAAGAATAAAAGTGTGATGATGTTAATTGAATTTCAGACCTCACACACACGCCGCCGCTCACCGCTTCATTTCTTTATCTGATTTATTTATTTAACAGTTTGTGTTTGACGTCTTTCTTATTAAAAAGCCATCACACGACGAGCCGACTGGAACTTTTAATTCTGAACTGGTAAACTGGGACAGCTGTCATTTTTCATAATGGTGCTGAATGATGTTATTAATGATCGTTTTCACACCTCGTTTATTCGATCTGTTTTAAATTGTTTGTGGGTTGAAGACGATGACGTGGATTCAGGAGATGCAGCGACGTTCAACGTTCAGTCGATCAATCATCAACAGTAAACGGACACTACATGGGCAAAAGTATTGGGACGCTGCTTTTAATGTATGAATTCATGTGTTTCAGTCAGAACCATTACTAACAGGTGTATAAAATCAGTTATATAAAGAAAATTACATGCTTCCACCTTGCAGCAACAGTTTAGGGAAGGTCCTTTCCTGTTCCAGCATTGCAAAACTCTATAAAGACATAAAAAAAGTTTAAAGAAACAAACATATTCTGGCCTCCCCACGTCTGTCCTTTATTCTCAAGCCAACAAACACAACAATGCCTATTACAAGCCGATAAATAAAAAAACAAACAAATAATAAATAAATAAAATAAAACACAGAGTAAATAATCAAATACATAAACAAATAAACAAATGAATAAAAACTAATAAATACATATAATAAAAATAAATATTATACAAATAAATGATTAAAGAAATAAATAAATTAAGAAATTAGGAAAGTTATAAATGAGTAAATAAATGAAAATAATGAATAAACAAATGAATAAATAATATTGAAAAAAAAACAAAATAAAATAAATAAAATAAATTAGTAAATAAATCAATTCATAAAAAATAAATAAATGAATAAAAGTAAATAAATAAATAAATATAAATATAAAAATAAATGAATGAAGAAAGAAAGAAAGAAAGAAAGAAATAAGAGTAAATTATAAAAAATAATGAATAAACAAATAAATAAATGATAATGAATAAAAAACAAAATCAAGGAAAAAAAAGAGTAAATAAATAGATAAATATATAAATGAATTAATTAATTAATTAATTAATTAATAAGCAAATAAACATAAAAAATAAGTAAATGAGTAAATAAATAAATAAATACATACATACATGGACAAATAAATTAATTAATTAATTGATAAATAAATAAATCCAAATTATATTTTAACTGCGGAATAATCTACTCGAACTTATTGGCCAGCTTGTGTATAAATCATGGCAGAAATCCGGTGGCACCCAGTCTATCAATCAACACCCAAATTGTGGAATCGGTGCATCATTACTCAACAGCGACTCGCGTTTAAAAGCTTTGTGATCACAGCTGGATCCATTTGTGATGGAATTACATACGAGACACGACCATTATTGAGGCTGATTATGGTGAAGTGATAAACACCAGTGATGCCAGTTTTCTGAAACACTGTGCGGCATCTGCACAGGGTACAACAGACCGCAAAATGAAGGACATACAATAAATATGAGTTCATAAGTGCAAATCACTATTCCGTAAGCGCAGTAGTTTGTATCTCAGCTCTGCTACCGGTCGGCTGGGCGCCCCCTAGCAGGCATGACTGGCAGTGCTTTGGCTACGATAAAATTGGGAGAAAAGGGGAGAAGATGCAAAAATAAAATAGTAAAAAAAGATCTACACACGAGTTGGGTTCATGTGGAGATCCGTATCATGCACGGAGAGTCACACACTGATCCCCATTATCCCCCATCTCTGTGCAGTGCCACTGATCAGCCTGCAGAGGTCGTAACTGCAGCAGTTATGCAACAGATATCCCCACAGTCCTCCTCCCTCCCTCAGACGAGCCGATCACTGTCCGTGTAGAAGACCCAGAGCGCCTCAAGCATTCGTTTCGATCCACTTGTTCCATACGGTGCTTTTCTACTTGGTGTTTTCAATCGGGTCCTCTGGTCAACAGCAGCTTATCAATGCTTCAGCCGCCGCCGCGTCCTCCAGCTTCACCCGGCGTCTGATTTGCATCTCAGAATCTCCGCCCATCCCTCCGGAGCCGCTTTCTCGCCCTCCGCGCTCACAGAGTCGCGGTCCAGCAGCTCGGCACACGCCCCACGGTGAGGATAAACAGAGAGGCGAGCACTATCATCCCAGCCATCACAAAACACAGATGTTCACGGCCCGGGGACGATCGCACACGGCAAGGCGAGCTACCATCTCTGAGCCAACGCTGCCATCGTCACAGGCGGCTGGCACAGAGAGACTGAATCAATAAAGAAATAAAGAAATAAAAGCAGGGAATCGGAGTTGAACAGCACTTTTCTAATCAGGAATCCATCTGGTGGAGCTGAAACAGTGAGGGAACGAAGATTCGATGTTGTTTAATTATTTTGCCCACAGGGTTTTATGAGGGATCTTCAAAAAGTTTCCTCACTTTTATATTGTGGTTATAAGCGGTGAGGGTGGGAGGAGGATGAATCGGGCGTGTCAGAGAGATTGAGAGACGCTTATAGTCCGGATTTAGCTCCGTCTGATTTCCACCTTTTTGGACGCTGAAAGAAGCTTTAAAGGGAAGAAGATTTTCATGTGATGATGTGAAAGCAGCAGCGCATCAGTGGCTACGCGCTCAACCAAAACAATTTCTTGCTGACAGCATTAACAAGTTGGTACGACGCTGGAAAAATGCATCGGAAGGTGACGATGTACAAAAGTGACCTTATTTGTTTTGGAAATTCTTAATAGAGTTAAAAAGTGCGGAAACGTTTTGACGAACCCTCGTATTATAAAATTTATTCTCTGTCTAAATGTATTCATTCGGATTTTAATGCCATGTTTAACACGTACGTGTCATGTTATACCGGTTGGGAAGAGTACAGTCATCATGGTGACGGAACTCAAGGACAAAATTATTAAACGTCGCTTAATTACAACTGTCACTATAAATCGATAAAACACAATGACCCACCAGCGCTGCCATCTCAAGCCAGCTAATGATTGGAAAAACCGCTTCTGAACCAATCAGACCCTCTGATTGTAATTGTTAGTAAGAAATGCTGTTATTTGCATTTATTCAGTTTGCGTCACACAGATGACGTGGTAATGAAACGCTCGATCGGCTTTCTAACGAGTTCGTGTTTTACTTCACAACCGGGAAAAGTTTGGAGGTTTTTAATTATAAGCACATTTACAAAATAACGGATTCTATTCCTAATGGGACACACGCTTATACATTTAATAACATCTGGAAGAACAGAAGCTAAGGTAAGCAGCGGTTATGATTGTTTTGCTATGTTTTGGATTTTGACCGCTGTGCCGTGATTTATCGCACATTTGTTTTGCAATGACAACAAAACGTACCAGTTTAAGCTTTTAACTGGTACCTAGGAAAGTAAAACGGCAAAATAGTCGCTAATCTGTTGTTTTTTATCTGAACTTACAGATTCTTTGTTTATTTCTACGCTACTTTTCCAATATATGTTTTGTGTTTATTATATTGACTATCGGACTCTAGCCGAAAGACTCGTGACTTGACTCGGACTCATATTTTGTGACTTGTGAACATCTCTGTCTCAAGCTCAATCTCAGCTCTGCTAGCGGCCAGTCAGGCGCCTATACAAATAACGATCGGCCAGTTCGATTTAAAGAGGGACGTAGGGATTCCTCCTAAATGGTGCAATAATGACCTCTGCTGGCTGATCGATGGCGCTGAACAGAGACGAGGGATAGTGGAGATGGTGAGAGACTCTCTGCAAGCAAAATGGATCTCTGTACGATCGGTGGCTGACTCTCCATGCGCAATACAGATCTCCGTATAAAAGAGATTTAACTGTCTGACATTCTCAGATAGCCCTTATAGATATGACATGATTAGTGTGTAGGAAACACAAGGGTGCTGTGGAATGGAAATCAGAAAGGACCTTCCCTAAACTGTTGCTGCAAAGCTGTATGCATATAAACTCCTATATATAATTGATTTATTACACCTGTTAGCAACTGTTGTCACTGAAACACATGAACTCATGTGGGTGTAGCTAATAAACTGGTGCAGTGAGTAAACATATGAATTAATTATAAATGATTATTATTTTTTATGGATTTAATTAGAAGGTCGAGCCGGTTTATATGTTTCACGCCTCATGGTGAGAGTAATTATTCCTGCTTTTATATTTATTTATTTCACACATTAACAGTAGCGCTGTACCGCCAGCACCCACAAACGAAACGCTCTTTTCTGAAGGACGGCGATGATAAATATGGATGAGGTTTGAGGTAAACGCACAAATCCGTGCGCAGTTAGCCTTCAGCGCAGGACGTAAAGCCGGCGGAGGACATTAGCATAGCCGGCCACGATGCCAGGCTTAGATACTGAAAACACACATGACCTCTGGTGCACCAGTGTTATTCACACTCGTATAATGCAGCAGGGTGGTGTGTGTGTGTGTGTGTGTGTGTGTGTGTGTGTGTGTGTGTGTGTGTGTGTGTGTGTGTGTGTGTGTGTGTCAGGGTGGTAATTACAGGGGTGTCAAAGCGTCACCTGAGCCAGACAAACTACGGGCGCTGACGCTCAACGCCGTGGCGGAGAGGCAGCGCCGGTCACGCATACTGATGAGGAACGAGGTACAGAACAGAAAAATGAACGCAGAGGAAACGGGGGGTGTGACGGAGTAATGACTGCAGAGGAAGTGTGGGGATTTGTGAGAATTTTCGGACTTGAGAATCCCAGTAAGTAAAGCGTAGAGTCAGACAATGAATCTCAGCTGTGCTATTGACCAGCTGGGCGCCCACGCGGATGGCGATGAGCTCGTCCAGGGGTCAGAATGCCAGAGGGATTCCTCACATCTGCTGCAGTTATGACCTCTGCTGGCTGATCGATGGTGCTGCACAGAGACGGAGAATAATGGAGCTAAGTGTGTGATCTGTCCCTTGCAGATGAAAAGAAGCGGTCAATACAGCACACGTGTCAGAGGGGGCCGCCCCCCACAAATGTACAGTCCAACCAAAATGTTTTGTTGTTATTTATTTATTTATTTATTTATTTATACTTATTTTATTTTAAAGCACACTGTTCTCTCGTGGCATGTCTTGTGACATCACATCCTGTGTTTGTGACATTTATACATTTATAATAATTAAATCCAAACCAGAATCCAACATGATGAAACAAACATGCATTAAAATTATATAAATTAATAAATAAAAACATAAAAATTAAATTAAAAAAATTAATTTAAAAAAAATACATAAATAAATAAAATCACATATTTTTAGTAATTAAATCTAAACCAGAATCCAAAATGATGAAACAAACATGCATTAAAATGATTAATTATAGATTAATAAATAAATAAACATTAAAAAATAAATTAAAAAATAAATAAAAACATTATAATTAAATAAATTACTAAATAAAAAAATTACAATAAAATAAAAAAATAAACAAAAATAAATTAAATAAATAAATAGATAAATAAATTAAATAAATAAAAACATAAAAATAAATAAATAGATACATTTAAATAATTCAATCCGAACCAGATTCCAGAATGATGAAACAAACGTGCAATAAAAAAAAAAAAAATAAATACAAATCATACATTTACAAAAATTAGATCCGAACCAGATTCCAAACGTGCAATAAAACAAAATAAAAAATTACAAACACAAAAACAAAGAAAAGACAGAAATGTGTTTGTAATTCAAACCTAAACAAAATAAACAACATATTTAATGTGGTGGTTTTTGTCTTCGACAGTAAATCAGCCCATACGCTGTAGTGAGAGCCGCACCGATTCCATTTCACGCCTCTCAGCGACCTTTCTGTTCAGAGCGTCGGCCGACAATCCAATTTATGTTCCGATGCAAAATTCAGATCACAAACAAAGACCGGAGCAGAATCGGCTCACGTCCAGATTCTCTCTGTCGTCGTATCTACAGAGCAACAACGGATCAGCCCCGTCTGTACGGGTCATCGGAGGGTCGTGATGTCAAATCTGAGGAGCGTCAAAGTTCCAAAATCTAAATATGTACATGTATATATAAATAATTTTTTTTTTTAAAGGATTTGAATCGGGATTAATTCATTGAATGTTTTACCACCGCTTTATCCTGGTCAGGGTTGCAATATATGGGCAAATATAGAAAACACCCTGAACAGTTTGGGTTTTATCCACTGACTTTGGCATTTATTTATTTGTAAATCATAATAATGACCCCCAGTGATAAATGAATGCATATATTTTTGACCCAGCGTTTTAAGAAACCCCCCTGTAGGAGTGTATGTAAATGTTTGATATTGTGTGTATTATAACCAGGAAGAAAAGAGGCAGAGAAGCAACAGATAGCGGCGTTTCTTGTATAAACTCTAGATGTGGTGTGAAGTCCTTGGAGGGCGTATTAACCTGACACTGATTTATAAAAGTGGCTCTGTTTGGTGCTGTGATTTATTTCCCCGGCCGTTCCCTCCGCTCGCCGCTCGCCGTGTGGTCGCCGCGTGACGGGTTCGCTCTTTAAACGAAATTAAATCCGGACAGCTAAAGAGGGCTCGGACTTGTTGACAAATGAGTCCTGCATCAACAGTGAAACACTTCTCCCAAAAACGCTCTTTTAAAGTTCATATCACCTTTATAAGTTTAAAGTGTCGGAAACGCTCCATTCAGACTGTAAAACACTCTACGTACGCCGTGAATCGCAGATTTCGTCCAGATGCCTCCATAAGGGGGCGCCACACTGACTTATCGGTCTGCGTAATTTTGATTTAGTGCAGTTTACACCTCTTCATGTGGAATGAGGTTTTATTTCATTCATTTAAGTCGTTCAGTCTGAGAAATAAGCAGTAAAAGATGTAAAGTGAGTTAATTATATTTTACAGCGCTGTATATACAGTGTATCACAAAAGTGAGTACACCCCTCACATTTCTGCAGATATTTAAGTATATCTTTTCATGGGACAAGACTGACAAAATGACACTTTGACACAATGAAAAGTAGTCTGTGTGCAGCTTATATAACAGTGTAAATGTATTCTTCCCTCAAAATAACTCAATATACAGCCATTAATGTCTAAACCACCGGCAACAAAAGTGAGTACACCCCTTAGTGAAAGTTCCTGAAGTGTCAATATTTTGTGTGGCCACCATTATTTCCCAGAACTGCCTTAACTCTCCTGGGCATGGAGTTTACCAGAGCTTCACAGGTTGCCACTGGAATGCTTTTCCACTCCTCCATGACGACATCACGGAGCTGGCGGATATTCGAGACTTTGCGCTCCTCCACCTTCCGCTTGAGGATGCCCCAAAGATGTTCTATTGGGTTTAGGTCTGGAGACATGTTTGGCCAGTCCATCACCTTTACCCTCAGCCTCTTCAATAAAGCAGTGGTCGTCTTAGAGGTGTGTTTGGGGTCATTATCATGCTGGAACACTGCCCTGCGACCCAGTTTCCGGAGGGAGGGGATCATGCTCTGCTTCAGTATTTCACAGTACATATTGGAGTTCATGTGTCCCTCAATGAAATGTAACTCCCCAACACCTGCTGCACTCATGCAGCCCCAGACCATGGCATTCCCACCACCATGCTTGACTGTAGGCATGACACACTTATCTTTGTACTCCTCACCTGATTGCCGCCACACATGCTTGAGACCATCTGAACCAAATAAATTAATCTTGGTCTCATCAGACCATAGGACATGGTTCCAGTAATCCATGTCCTTTGTTGACATGTCTTCAGCAAACTGTTTGCGGGCTTTCTTGTGTAGAGACTTCAGAAGAGGCTTCCTTCTGGGGTGACAGCCATGCAGACCAATTTGATGTACTGTAGTGTGCGGCGTATGGTCTGAGCACTGACAGGCTGACCCCCCACCTTTTCAATCTCTGCAGCAATGCTGACAGCACTCCTGCGCCTATCTTTCAAAGACAGCAGTTGGATGTGACGCTGAGCACGTGCACTCAGCTTCTTTGGACAACCAACGCGAGGTCTGTTCTGAGTGGACCCTGCTCTTTTCAAACGCTGGATGATCTTGGCCACTGTGCTGCAGCTCAGTTTCAGGGTGTTGGCAATCTTCTTGTAGCCTTGGCCATCTTCATGTAGCACAACAATTCGTCTTTTAAGATCCTCAGAGAGTTTTTTGCCATGAGGTGCCATGTTGGAACTTTCAGTGACCAGTATGAGAGAGTGTGAGAGCTGTACTACTAAATTGAACACACCTGCTCCCTATGCACACCTGAGACCTAGTAACACTAACAAATCACATGACATTTTGGAGGGAAAATGACAAGCAGTGCTCAATTTGGACATTTGGGGGTGTAGTCTCTTAGGGGTGTACTCACTTTTGTTGCCGGTGGTTTAGACATTAATGGCTGTATATTGAGTTATTTTGAGGGAAGAATAAATTTACACTGTTATATAAGCTGCACACAGACTACTTTTCATTGTGTCAGTGTCATTTTGTCAGTCTTGTCCCATGAAAAGATATACTTAAATATCTGCAGAAATGTGAGGGGTGTACTCACTTTTGTGATACACTGTATCTGCTAAATATGTATTTTAAAAGCTACTCAAGCCTCCTTGCACAGCTGGATAAGTGAACCCACATCTGCGCACTTACGCGTTATGCTCGTATGATTTTATTTTCTATTGAGAGTTAAAGCCCGAGTCCAGATGTGCTAATGGTTTCGGTTTATATACAGGTTTCTTAACGCTGTATCCAGATGTGTCCTGTCCAATTTCTAACATGGAATTAGGAGCTGATGGAACAGCTGATGAACAAGTGATTTTGCCTACAGTCAAGCAAGCTTTGCATAACCAAAATATTAGAAAATACAGTACAATTACAAAAGCTTTGCTTCTGCTTTTTCAGCTACAAAGTTAGATAAATTTTTTGACAGACAGCTTCAAATCCCTTGCTCGCACATTATAGAAACTTCTAAACTATCAAATTACTCATCGTAGTTGCTGTATGTATATTTGTGACCAATTGGGTATTAAAAAAGTCCACAAACGTATTAGTGGATCTGGTCCACAGATTTTTACACCGGGCGTCCTTCCTAATGCAACCCTATTTCTGTCCTCGGACATCAGTCGACCTTATGAGATTCGAACCCAGCAGTAGCAGACCAGCGTATATGGTGGTTTTCTCTTGTTGAAATTCCCTGGTCCAGGTCTCAAAGGTCTTGAGAAGTCTGGCTGCTGGTCGTTTAAGAGGGGGGGGGAGGAAGGAAGGAAGGACGGACGGACGGACGGACTGAAGGAGGAAGGAAGGAAGAAAGAGAGATGAAGGCTCGAAAGAAATAACAGAACTTTGGCCGATGGCTTTTCTGGTACTTTTATCTTGTTTGAGCTCCCTGGTTCAGGTCTCGAAGGTCTTCAGAAGTCCGGACGCCGGTTGTTAAAGTCTTTAAATCCACACAGGCCACATTCTTCCAGGACTGACAGTGAAGTCCGGAAAATAAGTCTCTTCCTCCCTAAAGGGTTTTAAAATGAAGCGGGAGATAAAGAGACGACATCGACTGAATGGGAGTAAAAAGAGACGGCGGTTACTGCAGCGCCGCGGCCGAGCGCTCTACAATAACCCGCAGCGACAAAGCCCAGTAGAAATCTATCTAAAGGCTGACTTGTCAGAATCGGATTCATCCGGGCAACGGCGGCGCGAGATAAAAGCGGAAGGAGGCGATAAAACGGCGAGCGGAAGGTGGTGCGGGTTGCTTTTCATTTTTCTGCTGATGTCATGATAAGTCCAGGGACCATTGGTTTCAATTTTCGGGAAGATAAAAAACGGGAGATGAGACGAAACCAGACAGAAACCGGCTGCTCATATCATCGGCTCCATTTTTTCTTTTAGAAAACGTTTTCCCAAAGTTCACGCTACGCTCGTTACACCTGCTGACTGGTGACAAATTAAAGGAAAATGAATGGTCTTGGGCGCATTTAATGCACCTTGGCAGCGAGTCTACACTTCTACGGAACTGTACTGGCGGAGTGAAGCCCGATTCAAAGAAAGGAAGGAAAGGAAGGAAAGGAAGGATGGAGGAAAGGAAATGAAAGGATGGATGGAGGAAAGGATGGCTGGAGGAAATGAAAGGATATATTAGAATAGAATAGAATAGAACCAGAAGGTTCCAAAGTCTAGCTCATACCTTGTACACTGATCCTATTATTAAGGCCCGGGACTCAAACTGATAAACCGAAGGACTGAGAAGCACTCGTCCTCAGCTCAGACTGTCCTGCGGTCTCCTCACAGCAGCGGGTTCAAGCTTTACTGTCCGAGCGGCTCCTCAAACGTCGGAGTTGAACAGCTCTCAGCTGGATCTTTTAATCGTAAAGATTTTAAGCCTAAGTCGTATTTTCACCTCTACTGCTGCAGACCTCCACTCCTGACTGCTTCATTTCTCCTGCACGAGTTGAGTTCATGTGGAGATCTGTATCACACACGGAGAGTCACGCACCGATCCTCATTATCCCCCGTCTTTGTGCAGCGCTATCGATCAGCCAGCAGAGGTCGCAATCAAAGCAGTTATGAGGAATCCCTACAACTACAACCCTCCTTCCCTCAAGCAAACCAGTTATGTCTGTGTGGGCGCCTGGCCGGAATCGAACCCGTGAGCTCGAGATTCGAACCCGTGAGCTCAAGATGTGTGTTTTACCATTGCACCACCCAAGAAACAAATCTGTTTAATGGTCCTAACAACAAATCATTGGTCAGTTAGTGAGTGTAAAGTGAAGACATGGACTCCTGAGACCTGTGCTGACACTTGCCTTCATGTCCTTATAGCACAGTCATGCTGAAACAGGAAAGGACCTTCCCTAAATTGTTGTTGCACAGTTGGAAGCTTTGTTGTAGCTGAAACACTTGAATTCAATAATTAGAATGGGTGTCCCAATACTTTTAGCCATATAGTGTACCATGTATAAAAGCAGCCAGCTGTTTCACACATGTTGGGTTGCCAAGACCAGAAAAATAAAGTACCTCAGTGCCTTGACCTTAAAAGTAACGCTAATCCAAACTGACCTTGGTCCAAAACCGATGGGCCGTCTAGTTGATTGGAATCCAGACCGGTGACTCTTATAACTCACATAACTGTCCAGCTCAGACGTTCCTGACCGTACCGTTACCCCCGTGTGATCATGGCAACAGGATCGAGAGCATCTTCAAACGTCAAGCAGCTCTCAGAGAGTTCAAGAGCCACTTCTGCTTCTGAAGATCTCACCGAGAACCTCCTCTCAGCTCAGCGCTTCATATAGAAACAAACAATATCATGTAATATATCAGCGACATGAAGGAAATAAATGCTTCCAGCTTTGCAGCAACAGTTTAGGGAAGGTCCTTTCCTGTTCCAAGACATGAAGAAAAGCTTGACCAGGATTCAGCCTCACTGAAGTGCTTCGGAATGAACTGGAACGTCAACCAAGAGAAGCCTTCTAGGAAGAGTGACTGTTGTTCTGCTCAAAAGATCACATATATCTATATATCTGTATGTGTCTGTCTATCTATATATCTGTATGTGTCTGTCTATCTATATATCTGTATGTGTCTGTCTATCTATGTGTCTGTCTATCTATATATCTGTATGTGTCTGTCTGTCCATCTACCTGCGTCTGTCTATTTATATATCTGTATGTGTCTGTCTGTCTGTCTGTCTGTCTGTATCTATCTATCTATCTGTATGTGTCTGTCTGTCTATCTGTGTCTATCTATATATATCTGTGTCTGTCTGTCTATATATATAATATCTGTGTCTGTCTGTCTAGCTATATACCTGTATGTCCCTGTCTGTCTGTCTGTGTGTCTATCTATCTGTAAGCCTCCGATGTGTGTTGTGCAGCGCCCTCTGTTGACGGCACATCCTGAGTTCTCTAAATAGCACCAGGGTTTAGGATTCCTGAACAGGACCAGCTCAGGATCCACAGATATCTTGGTTGAAAAGTGTGAGGAGACTCAAATGCAAATCATTTCATTAGTCAAACAAAACCTCTGGACTCAGAACAGCTGGAACACGCGTTTATTGACTCGTCTAGCATTCACGCCGGCGTCTGAACGAACGAAGTCCGCAGGGACTCGGCACGTCGCGGTCGGGCGTCGAAAACATCTGCAGGGTTTAAAAAAAGAACTGACTCTAGCTGTGCGAGCTTCACACTCGCAGGAAGTGGCAAATTGAGATCAACACCTCGACTTTTCTTGATTATTCACTTCATTATCGAGTCTTAAGAGCAAACCGGAGGCGACGAGAGCCGCGCCCGTAAAATCGGCGCCCGGGCGAAAGCAAATCAAAGCGCGTTCTGCTCTCGGCAGCACTTTTGTTCCGCCGCGGCGTCGATTCCCTCCTTTATTCGGGGAGCAGTATGTCTACTGTCAAATAATTTTGGTTTTAATTCATCAAATGTGTACGTAAATCCAGACGCCCCCCCCGGCTGCTGCCTGAGCGTTGATTAAATCCATTTATAAAGCTCGACTCCGCCCGGTAACGCCGTGCTGCCTCGTGCTGATGATTTGTTGAGATTCGATTTTCACTGTTAAGCAGTAAAACAATCTGAGCAGGTTTCACAAGTTTGTGATTGTAAAAAATTGGGGCGCAGACGTCTGGGTTACGTGAGGGTTCAATTAATCTGCACCTTTTTAATATTATGATTTATTAATATATATACACACTGATCAGCCATAACATTAAAACCACCTCCTTGTTTCTACACTCACTGTCCATTTTATCAGCTCCACTTACCATATAGAAGCACTTTGTAGTTCTACAATTACTGACTGTAGTCCATCTGTTTCTCTACATGCTTTGTTAGCCCCCTTGCATGCTGTTCTTCAATGGTCAGGACCCCCACAGGACCCCCAAAGAGCAGGTATTATTTAAGTGGTGGATCATTCTCAGCACTGCAGTGACACTGACATGGTGGTGGTGTGTTAGTGTGTGTTGTGCTGGTATGGGTTGATCAGACACAGCAGCGCTGCTGGAGTTTTTAAATACCGTGTCCACTCACTGTCCACTCTATTAGACACTCCTACCTAGTCGGTCCACCTTGTAGATGTAAAGTCAGAGACGATCGCTCATCTATTGCTGCTGTTTGAGTCGGTCATCTTCTAGACCTTCATCAGCGGTCACAGGACGCTGCCCACGGGGCGCTGTTGGCTGGATGTTTTTGGTTGGTGGACTATTCTCAGTCCAGCAGTGACGGTGAGGTGTTTAAAAACTCCAGCAGCACTGCTGTGTCTGATCCACTCATACCAGCACAACACACACTAACACACCACCACCATGTCAGTGTCACTGCAATGCTGAGAATGATCCACCACCTAAATAATACCTGCTCTGTGGGGGTCCTGTGGGGGTCCTGACCATTGAAGAACAGGGTGAAAGGGGGTAACAAAGCTTGCAGAGAAACAGATGGACTACAGTCAGTAATTGTAGAACTACAAAGTGCTTCTATATGGTAAGTGGAGCTGATAAAATGGACAGTGAGTGTAGAAACATGGAGGTGGTTTTATAACAGACATTATAAACTGTATAAACAGACAGTGCAGCTTGTTTACTGGGCTTTACAGGTCAGCGACTTTATTCTAATTTATTTGATCCTCATTTTTCATCCCTCTTAAAAAAATCTGCACAACCTCAATGGACTGGCAGCTTACCAGCAAGTCTGCAGAGGGTCACGACCTGCGGAGGTCCTAAAGAGCAAAATCTTTTAGACTACAAAAAAGCAGCGATTTTGCTCCATTAATATGAATGAAGAAAACATTCGCTTTGATTCCGTATTTCGGGATATAAAAGGGCAGCGACGCCACAGGGATCAGCGGGAAAGAGGAAACGACTTTAGAGACTCCGTGTGTTCGTCTCACACGAGCTCGACGCTTCCAGAGACGCAGAGATTAATCAAAATTAACAGAACAAAAAAATAAAAGAGACGAGCACTGTTGGTGGTGGTTTATTCGACGGAACATTGAGAAACGTCTCAGCCGGCGGATATCGATTTAGTCACCGCCATGTGGACTGTGATCAAAGCTAAAAACTGAAGGAGAGGTTAGCACAGCAAGCTTCAAGCTCATGCATCACATCCCATTAGCAAGTTACTTAATCTGTCCAATATTAACACCAGTATCGACCAACCCAGACCACACCCACCAAAATATCCACCAAAACCCAGAGTAAAACCAGTAACAACAAAGCCAGGACAAGGAGTTTTTGTTTTTTTTAACCAAGCTTTTTTTCACGTCTTTATAGCGCTTGCTTTGTGCTGGAACAGGAAAAGGACTTCCCTAAAGGGAGGGAGGGAGGGAAGGAAGGAAGGAAGGAAGTACGGACGGAAGGAAGGAATCTTTTATCATCTGAGGGAAGGGAGAGGAAGGAATTCACTCTTGTATTAGTAAGAAATTTGAGAACTTTTTGCATTATTCTCAATATTATGATTACTGTCGGGTGGAGTGCTTGTGTGCAGTAAGTGAACACTTTGTTCGACTGTGCATCATCTATTTATCTGTAAGACTTGTTATAAAAAGCGTTATCATAAAAAATAGGTATTTTTTAAGATAGATGGGTGGATAGACACTTTATTAATCCCAAAGGAAATAATTTTTAATCATCTGTACGACACTGCTGGTGAATACAATTATTTAGCTTGGTTTGTGAATGTCAAAAAAAATAAACCTAAAAAATCTAAATCAGAATTGATTTTGATCTAAATATTCTTCACGACCTTTCCAACCAACACCTGATAATCCTGACTGGCATCGTCAACCCAGGCGCCCAATTTCCAACCGTCACCGCCCGAACACTCTAATCCCTCCAGCAGACGAGAGTTCACGCTGCCACGCATTTCATCACCTCGCTCCCTGACGTTCTTACACCCCGGAGACAGAGAGACGGCGGCACAGGGGCCCTTAGCGCCACGGAAAGTACGGGTAAATTAGCCGCCGCCGCTAACCCGCACGCCAGAATCTATCTCTGGATCCGATACAGACGGAGCCCGCCGGACTCGCCGCGCGGCCAAATGGGAGGACAGAGAGTCGTGACTCAAATCCAGGCAGCTGTCGTTAATGAGAGAAGCCGAGTGATTTGTGAGCGTCGGTGCCAGCCTCCCGGCTCGCGGCTCACAGCCAGAGTGCCAGTTAATACCAGAGGCTTTATCTGCTGCAACCAGCCGCCGCTCGGCCCTTACGCTGGAGCTAAATCGACGCAGTTCCACTTTGTGCTAACGTGAACGGCGCGTTGGAGTGCGTGATCATCTCAATTTCTGCACTCGGTACTAAAAGGTGAGAAGGCGGTGGGTAGCACTGTCGCCTCACGGCAGGAAGGTCCTTGGTTTGATTCCCAGGTGGAACTATCCGGGTCCCTTCTGTGTGGAGTTTGCATGTTCTCCCTGTGCCTTCCACAGTCCAAAGACGTGCAGTCAGGTTCACTAAAGATGAAGATACTAGAATTGCCCTAGGTGTTTCCTCTGGGGTGTTTCCTCCCTTCAGCCCAGTGAATTGGACCCACCGCAACCCTGACCAGGATAAAGCCATGGTATACCAGACAATGAATGAACTACAATCAGTATCGATGGATCACATGGACAAATTAAAGACCCATTGGCTCAGGGGTTCATGAACTGATGTTCTGATTTCTTCCTAAAGCCACTGAAGTTCCTTCACACCCAAATAATGGTTAATAAACCACAAAGAGAAGAAAGGGAGGAGGGAATGGACCTTCCTCAAACTGTTGAGGCAAAGTTGAAAGCAGGAGTGTGGCTAAACATCTGAACTTAATAATTAAAGGAATGTCCACATACTTTTGGCCTTCTAGTGAATGGAGGAATAACGAAAAACATGAGGCATTCAAACCTGACAATGCTGTACCAGCTGTGAAGCATGGTGGTGGTGGTACCATGTGAAGCCGTTTCGCCAACCAATCAAAGATATTCAACCCTGATCTGTAAATTTCTGCCAAGGTTCACCGAGATGCCAGTCAGGTGACCAGACTCGCCTGTATGAGCATTTATGTACATGAAGAACGTTTGGGTTACTGTAGGGTGCGCTGTTGCACCGCTGTTGCACCGCTGTTGCACCTTATGCCGATGCCCGTCCTGACGCAACCCTATATGTCTACTCCTGTATCCGGGCTTGGGACCCACACTGAGAGGTGCACCTCCTAATGACCAGACTGTTTCGACCACATCCACCTCTCCCTCCTTAAAAATGAGACAACCATGTCCATTTAGGTGCCCGACCGGCTGATAGCACAGCTGAGAGGACACTTATGAGGAAAACGACCCCAGACTTTGTTTCAGGTCGTGATGCCGACCTTGAATCGCCCTCAATGGGGCCGAAACTAAGCACGCCGTGTATTGATTTTAAAAGCTCCTCCATCGCCAGGTTCATCAGATGTTTAATTATCCATCATACCACAGGCTGCACGTCGGCGGTGTTCGTACCTCGTCCCTGAACCTCGCCTCGTTTCGCCGCCTCGGCACGAACGCTGACCAGACCAGAAACTGTGGAAATCCATACTAAATAAGAGCGGGAGCTAAATTATTCAGCAGTTCATTTTAAATCCAGTCCAGCAATGCTAATGAGCGTCGACTAAAAACCAGGAGGTTTAAACCACAGAACATCAGCAGGACCCGATAAATAATCACACTAAATACACGAGGACAAAAGTATCGGGACAGCCTCTAATTTTTAATTCAGTTCCTAAGAGGTGTAATGAATCAATTATATAAAGGGAATGATATGCTTCTGACTTTGCAGCAACAGTTTAGGGAAGGCCCTTTCCTGTTCCAGCATGATTGTGCTCTGTAAAGACGATTTAAAACTCCAGTGGCCGGCACAGAACAACAAAACACCAACTGAGGCTTTCCTGACCAGCATCAGTGCCCACCCATCTTTTCACTGAATGGGCACAAATTCCCACAGTCTCGTGAGAAGCCTTCCCAGAAGAGGTCCACATACCAAACTTGGCACAGTGTTTACACCGGATGCACTTCCTGACGCAACCCTCCTATTTCTATCCGGGCTTAGGACCTGCACTCTGACAAGTGCACCTTCCATCAGCTAGGCTATTTCCAGGCATCAGCCAATCATGTCCGTGCAGAGGCCTGAATGGCCGATACCAAGCCGAGATTCGAACCCTGGATCCCCAGATCTCAGCCGTGGCAGGCTGGCAGACTTTAGAGTTTGTTTAGAGGCACTCGGTGTGGCAGTAAAGTCTAGGTCCAAAAACCCCAGTGAGCAAGCCTAGGACTGTTGTGGCACCCCCTAATGGAAGCGAGTCTTATTCAAATCAAATAATAAATAAAGTCAATAATATAAACACTGAACAAAAGCGAGATGGACACGATGTCCGAGATGACCTTCCTGTTACGCAACCCTCCTATTTCTACTCCTATAACCGGGCTTGGGACCTGTACTGAGAGGTGCACCTCCTAATGACTAGACTGATTCGACCACTTCCACCTCTCCCTCTTTAAAAATTATACAATCGACATGATTTAGGTGCCCGACTGGCTGATAGCACAGCTGAGAGGGTACATATGAAGAAAATGACCCCAGACTTTGTTTCAGGTCATGATGCCGACCTAGAGTCGCCCTCGATGTATTGATTTTAAAAGCTCGGCTATCGCCAGGTTCATCAGATGTTTAATTATCCGATATACCACAAACTCTGGACACTCCAAGAGTCGAATCGGGTTAAAACGCACGTACGGGGACAAAATAGTCACGAAGAACGTTTCAAACCCATTCACTCTCAAACCCATTCACTACTGCCATAGCATCAAGCCACTCATGCCACAGCATCACCAGACTTCTGCTACACCATCACCCCATTGCTGTACATCACCCCACTGCTGTTACACCATCACCACACTAATTCCACACCATTACCCCACTCATGCCACAGCATCACCCCACTCATGCCACCACACCATCACCCCACTGCTGCCACACCATGACCACACACGTGCCACACCATCACCCCACTGCTGTACACCATCACCCCACTCATGCCACACCACCCCACTCATGCCACCACATCACCACACTAATTCCACACCATCACCACACTCGTGCCACACCATCACCCCACTGCTGTACATAATCACCACACTTATGCCACACCATCACTCCACTACTGCCACACCATTACCCCACTCAAGCCGCCCGTTCACTCCACTAATTCCAAACCATCACCACACTCGTGCCACACCATCACTCCACTACTGTACATCACCACACTCATGCCACACCATCACTCTTCTACTGCCACACTATCACTCCTCTAACTGCCACACCATCACCCCCTGATGCCACATCAACCCACTGATGCCACAACATCTCTCTCAAACCCATGCAGGTTCATGCTTCAGTGCTACTGCAGCTCGTGTCCATATTGGACCTCACAGTATGTGTAGTATCTCTCCTATAAGATAAATCAATACTGGACAGCACAGTGTCGTCCACAGCGGCGGTCAGCAACGTTTCTGCTAAACGTCGGGTTCTACTCAGCCTTACAGTACGAAATATACCGGATAAACACATCGGAGACAGACTGTGATTAGCGACTTCTTTTTCTTGCCAACCTTGTCAGAAACGTCAGAGAGTAAATTAATACAGCAGGCTGCACGACACGAACAGAATACACGGCTCAAAACGCTGTCTTATTATTATTTTATTTATTTCATTAACAAAACATTGGACACCCTGTCCTCATGGGTCACAGTCATGCTTACTGTTGGCATAATATTTATTTATTTAGTGTTTAATGTCATGTTCATGTACAAGTCTTTTATTCGAGTTTTTTGCTAACCTCTAATGTCGATCTGTACACACCGTACGTTTGAGGTCATTCGATGCTTTTTAAGCCGCACGGGTTCAGACGTCGGTTCATCTCGGCGCGTTCGACAAGCCTATTAAAGCAGAAACTCAAGGCCGACCCGCTGCGCTAGTAAAAGAAGCAGTAGCGAAGAAAGAAAAATGAAGTGGTTAATTAATAATGAACCGACACACAGAGGTACAGTAAATTACTCCAGATAAAAACCATGTTCGCAAAAAACACGTTCCTTTATGTTCGTAAAGTCCACATGCACCGTGAACTGCACCATGTCTAGAGCATTCAAATCCAGTCAGTCACATCACCCAACTCATGCCACACCATCACCACTGATGCTACACCATCACACCACTGATGCCACATCACCCCACTAATGCTTTGCTGACCAGTGATGCTCCAGTGAAGAACCATATCATGATGCTTTAACTTTTGCCACATCATCATCCCACTCATGCCACATCACCCCACTGCTGCCACACCATCACCCCACTACTGTACATCACCCAACTCACGCCACAACATCACCCCACTGATGCTGCCACAACATCACCCCACTCATGCCACATCACCCCACTGCTTCCACACCCTCACCCCACTCATGCTGCCATATCACCCCACTGCTGCGTTCTCTTCACTGGCTTCAGTTTAAAACAATAACGCTCGCCTACAAAGCCAAAAACAGACCAGACCCAAGCTACCTTAGAGAACTCATCACACCCCGCTCTGTAGCACACAGCCTCCAAGCTACTAGTCTCGCTCGTCTTCACCCAGAACTCGAGCAAGACAGGCATCAAGACTTCCCCCGTCTGTTCGAACATCTGAGTCTTTGTTCCTTTGTTCTAACAGGGTTTCAGCAGATTTGTATCCTTGGACTCTTGTTTACTTAAAGGAAATCTTTACTGTGGAAGCTTCCGTAAGTCTCTCTGGATAAGAACGTCTGCAAAATCCCGAAAATTTAAATATGTAAAAACCCTCACTGGTACACGTCTGGTACACGTCTGGTACACGTCTGGTACACGTCTGGTACACGTCTGGTACACGTCTGGTACACGTCTGGTACACGTCTGGTACACGTCTGGGTGGGTTTGGACGAGTTTATGCACGGTGCAGCTTGTTAAAGGAAAGGTGGAAGCTTTCGAAGGCGAGAGAGCGGTCATGATGTGAGGGGGCGTCCACACTTTTTCTGGCTTTTTTCCTATCATAGATGAATGATGACTACAGGTTTGTAAATAATACATTCCGGAGGCCAATGATTTCCCCTGCACGCTGAACAGTGCTGTGTAATTTTATCTGCTCCTTACACACAAGAAAGCTGCTCTTTCAACATCGGTCCACTTTGGATTTTCACAATAAGCAAAATCGTTGTACTGATAACTGCGGGATTACAAAATAAATACATGGATGGATGGTTCTTTAGGAAGGGCACCCAAGTGGTGCAGCAAAATATCTCAGAGTTCGATCTCAGCTCTGCTACCAGTCGGCTGGGCGCCCCCTAGCAGGCATGAATCGGCAACTGCTGGGTGGGAAAAGACCGGACTAAAAAGTGGACAAGGTCTGTGTAAGGACCCTGATGAGCAGCTTGAGGCGCCTGTACAGAAGTGGAAGAACGTGGAGATCAGCGCGTGACTCTCCATGCACAAAACTGGTGTAAGAAGGGGTTGATGGGCCGGATATACCCTCCTCGGATGCCATCAGGGTCTCCAGCAGTGGAAGAGCTTTAAGGGGGCTTCTTACTTTCATAAATAAATTTAAGGAAGAGTACATTAAATACCATGAATGTATTCAGTCGAGAGAATTTATGATATCTGGCACTGAAGTGGGACAGTAACGCCTGGCTCACAAGTGACATTCCGATTCATCCCAGTGTTTAGAGGGTTTGAAATTGAGATTGAACTCTTGGGGTGGATGTCCAAGATTCCTCCACAGCAAACTTGTTATTTTATAGAACTTATTGGTCATACAGGTTGGCACAGTGGGTAGCACCGTCACCTTACAGCAAGAAGGTCCTGGGTTCGATTCCCAGCCCACTTGCCTATACACAGTGTTTACATTTTTGGCATTTAGCAGACGCCTTTATCCAAAGCGACTTACAGTACAGGTACAGTATACAGTCTAAGCAACTGAGGGTTAAGGGCCTTGCTCAAGGGTCAAACCTGGCAGTGGTGGGGCTTGAACCAGCGACCTTCCGATTACTAGTCCAGTGCCTTCTTGGAAACCATTTGAACATCATCATGAACATCTTGTAAAAATCTGAGCAGGAGGCCACTGATTAATGCACTTCATAACAGGTGCTGCTAAACTCACCCTATTTATGTGCAGAAGCAAAGAACTGTAAGGTGGCATCAATATTAAATACCAGTCAATTTTAATGTAGATTTTTTCTTACTCTTTACTTTCCTTTTATTTTTTACCTTGTCCTAATAAATATGACCAAAGAAAATACCCCACTGACCACATTCAGCGTGATTTTATGAGCAGTTTGAGAGACGTTATGCTTTGAAAAAACATGAACTTTGCAGAGAACCCATTTTCAAAATGCCACACGGGTCCCTGAAGACCCACTGGCTGGTGCAGGATAGCTAGTTAGCTACACTACATGGCCAAGAAGTATGTGGACGTCCTAATTTAAAACCATAGAATAGAATAGAATCTTTATTGTCGCTATACATGGGTACAATGGCATCTCTCCATAGGATTATTGACTGTGTCTGTTGGGATTTATGCCCCAACACCAGTGAGATTACTGGTTGGTACTGGTACTAGTAATTATAAAGGTTTAAGCACGTCCATCACCAGGTTACCATCACTGATCCCTGATCAAGGGCCCGAATACTTGGAGTGTATCTGGTCACAAGTGGATTCAATAAATGTATTCAGCCGAGAGAATTTATGATATCTGGCACTGAAGAGGGACAGTAACACCTGGCTCACAAGTGACATTCCGATTCATCCCAGTGTTTAGAGGGGTTGGGGTTGGGACAGCAAACTTGTCTTTTCTGGACCTTGTATCATCACTGAATACAATTTGAGCAACTGAGGGTTAAGGGCCTCGCACGGTCACCTCACAGCATGAAGGTCCTGGGTTCGGTTCCCAGGTGGAGTGGTCAAGGTCCTTTGTGTGTTTGTGTGGGTTTCCTCCAACAATCCAAAGACATGCAGATAATTGGACATACTTGGACACCCTTTTGATGGACTGGTGATCCGTCCAAGGGGCTTCCTACCTTTCGCCCGGTGAATCAGACCCACCGTGACCCTGAATGAATGAAAGAATGAATGAATCACCACACACCTGTTCCCAGTAGGCGTGACTGAATTACCTGAACCCAACAGGCCCAATTAAGACACGTGTCTACATACTTTTGGCTGTATAGTGTTTATAAATAGATTAATAGAAAGCTGGGAGATTGGCATGACTTGGCACTGCTGTTCAAGGATTAGCAGTGTGAGTGTGTGTGTGTGTGTGTGTGTGTGTGTGTGTGTGTGTGTGTGTGTGTGTGTGTGTGTGTGTGTGTCACACCAATAGCGCTTTCATTCATTCACTGCCCACGCACACACGCTCCTCTCTTTGCACTCTTTAGTATTTCTAAACATAATCAAGCACATGTTCGCCACCTGATAGTTCCAATGACCAGATCTGTTCTTATCACTGGTAGAAGCAGCATGAACTGTTCTGTACTTGTGATGATCATAAAGAACACAAACACACAAAGAACTGCACGCAGGAACGCTGAGGAACGCCTCCGTTTCCACCTCTGATAGAAGCAGCATGAACTGTAGTTATGATGATCATAAGGAACACAAACACACAAAAACTGTACACAGGAATGATAAGGAACGCCTGTTTCCATCTCTGGTAGAAGCAGCATGAACTGTTCTGTACTTATGATCATAAAGAACACAAACACACAGAGAACTGCACACAGGAACGCTGATGAATGCTAGGGAACGCTGAGGAATGCTGTTCTGTATTTATGATCATAAAGAACACAAACACACAAAGAACTGCACGCAGGAAGGGTTAGGAAAGCTTTGGAACACTCAGGAACGCCTCTGTTCCCATCACTGGTAGAAGCAGCATGAACTGCAGTTATGATGATCATAAGGAACACAAACTGTACACAGGGACACTAAGGAACGCTCAGGAACGCCTCTGTTCCCATCACTGGTAGAAGAAGCAGGAACTGCTCTGTACTTATGATCATAAAGAACACAAACACAGAACTGCACACCGAGAACTGCACACCGAGAACTGCACACCGAGAACTGCACACCGAGAACTGCACACCGAGAACTGCACACCGAGAACTGCACACCGAGAACTGCACACAGGAACGCCTCTGTTCTGTACATGTGATCATAAAGAACACAGATACACAGAGAACTGCACACAGGAACGCTGAGGAACGCCTCTGTTCCCATCACTGGTAGAAGCAGCATGAACTGTAGTTATGATGATCATAAGGAACACAAACACACAGAGAACTGCACACAGAGAACTGCACACAGAGAACTGCACACAGGAACGCCTCTGTTCTGTACATGTGATCATAAAGAACACAAACACACAGAGAACTGCACACAGAGAACTGCACACAGAGAACTGCACACAGAGAACACCTCTGTTCTGTACATGTGATCATAAAGAACACAGATACACAGAGAACTGCACACAGGAACGCTCAGGAACGCCTCTGTTGCCATCACTGGTAGAAGCAGCATGAACTGTAGTTATGATGATCATAAGGAACACAAACACAGAGAACTGCACACAGAGAACTGCACACAGAGAACTGCACACAGGAACGCGTCTCGGTTCTGTACATGTAATCATAAAGAACACAAACACACAGAGAGGAACGCTGAGGAACGTCTCTGTTCCCATCACTGGTAGAAGCAGTATGAACTGTTCTGTACTTATGATCATAAACACACAGAGAACTGCACACAGAGAACTGCACACAGGAACGCCTCTGTTCTGTACATGTAATCATAAAGAACACAAACACACACAGAGGAACGCTAAGGAACGTCTCTGTTCCCATCACTGGTAGAAGAAGCAGGAACTGCTCTGTACTTATGATCATAAAGAACACAAACACACAGAGAACTGCACACCGAGAACTGCACACCGAGAACTGCACACCGAGAACTGCACACAGGAACGCCTCTGTTCTGTACATGTGATCATAAAGAACACAAACACACAGAGAGGAACGCTGAGGAACGTCTCTGTTCCCATCACTGGTAGAAGCAGCATGAACTGTAGTTATGATGATCATAAGGAACACAAACACACAGAGAACTGCACACAGAGAACTGCACACAGAGAACTGCACACAGAGAACTGCACACAGAGAACTGCACACAGGAACGCCTCTGTTCTGTACATGTGATCATAAAGAACACAAACACACAGAGAACTGCACACAGAGAACTGCACACAGGAACACCTCTGTTCTGTACATGTGATCATAAAGAACACAGATACACAGAGAACTGCACACAGGAACGCTCAGGAACGCCTCTGTTGCCATCACTGGTAGAAGCAGCATGAACTGTAGTTATGATGATCATAAGGAACACAAACACAGAGAACTGCACACAGAGAACTGCACACAGAGAACTGCACACAGGAACGCGTCTCTGTTCTGTACATGTAATCATAAAGAACACAAACACACAGAGAGGAACGCTGAGGAACGTCTCTGTTTCCATCACTGGTAGAAGCAATATGAACTGTTCTGTACTTATGATCATAAACACACAGAGAACTGCACACAGAGAACTGCACACAGAGATCTGCACACAGGAACGCCTCTGTTCTGTACATGTGATCATAAAGAACACAAACACACAGAGAGGAACGCTGAGGAACGTCTCTGTTTCCATCACTGGTAGAAGCAGCATGAACTGTTCTGTACTTATGATCATAAACACACAGAGAACCGCACACAGGAACGCTGAGAAACGGCGCGGCAGCAGCGTGCACGCACAGTGGCGCATACATCCTGACTTACCGAGCGTAAAGTAGGGCAGCGCTGTGTTCTCCAGATCATCCAGTACCGACACGGCTCCGGGAACGTCGCTCCGCACGAACAGCAATAGCCGTGAGTCCGCCGCGCCCGTTCCCGCGCTGCCCGAGCCCACGCTCAGCTCACTTTCCCGCAGCACCGGCAGCGTGGAGACCGTCACCGTTTTCACCTCACATGCCACCCCGGAGTCCCTCTCCCCGCCGGGCTTGGATCCCGCCGCTCCACCCGCCGCTGCGGTTCCGGTGATGAACTCCACACAGAGCAGCAGCAGCAGCACGAGGAAGTAAAACGGGCGCGGGACGAGCCGCTCCGCGCGCCGCGCCATATTCCCCCGGTCCTTCTCCGTGATTTTACACCGAACAACACACGCGCAGCTCTGCCCGCGCGCTCCTTTATAAAGCTGCCGAGTGTGGGCGCGCGGGGGCGCGCGACTCCGGTCCGGATACGAGCGCGCGGGGCGCAGGTGAGCGCCATCAGCGCTAATTATCCAAACGATGCATAATGTAAACAATTAAAATAATAACAAATAAATAAATTATTATATAATTATTACTATATTAATTATATAATTATACATAAATAAAACAATATAATTTTATATAATATTAAATATAAATATAACAATATAATCTTATATAATATTAAAAATAAATATAACAATATTATCTTATATAATATTAAATATAAATATATATATAAATATAACAATATTAACTTATATAATATTAAATATGAATATCTATAAATATAACAATATTATCTTATATAATATTAAATATAAAAAATAAATATAACAATGTTACCTTATATAATAATAAATAAAAATAAATATAACAATATAATCTTATATAATATTAAATATAACGATATAATCTTATATAATTTTACTAGAATATAAATACATATAACAATTAATTTATGTATTTATTTAATTTTTTTTTAATTATATAATTTTTATGTTAATTAATATCTAATAATTAATATCCGGCGGCACAGTGGCTCGGTGGGTAGCACTGTCGCCTCACAGCAAGAAGGTCCTGGGTTCGATCCCCAGGTGGGGCGGTCCGGGTCCTTTCTGTGTGGAGTTTGCATGTTCTCCCCGTGTCTGTGTGGGTTTCTTCCGGGAGCTCCGGTTTCCTCCCACAGTCCAAAAACATGCAGTCAGGTTAATTGGAGACACTGAATTGCCCTATAGGTGAATGGGTGTGTGTGTGTGTGTGTGTGTGTGTGTGTGTGTGTGTGTGTGTGTGTGTGTGTGTGTGTGTGTCTGTCTGTCTGTCCATCACTGCTTGTTCTATACAATAAATTCACTATATGGCCAAAAGTACTTTCCACCATTTCCACAAGTTTTTGGACAGTATCTGGGCAAATACGTGCCCATTTGGTCAAAGGAGAATTTGTAAGCTGTAGCCTAGTGGTTAAGATACTGGACTAGTAATCAGAAGGTCGCTGGTTCAAGCCTCACTACTGCCAGGTTGCTGCTGTTGGGCCCTTGAGCAAGGCCCTTAACCCTCAGTTGCTCAGACTGTATACTGTGACTGTACTGTAAGTCGCTTTGTATAAAAGCGTTCGCTAAATGCCAAAAATGTAAATGTAAAATGTAATGTCAGGCACTGGTGGGTGATGAGAAAGCCAGTGGGGCTGAGGTCAGGGCCCTGTGCTGGCCACTGTGGCCGGTGTTATCCACACCTAACTGGTCAACCCATGTGGTCCTAATGAACAGTTGAGGGTATTTTACAAACGGTTGCAATGTATGAGACCAAACAGTGTAAACATTTCCAGATAAATAGTTCGACAGTAACTTTTCGTTGTGAACTTTGTGATTGTGGTAACATCTCCTCCCGGGAGCTTTCCTCCGCTCCCCTTTACCTGATTATCCGATCTGCTTAAAACGCCATCCGCCTGTCAAAACAGATGTGGCTTCTATCAAACACACATCCCCGAGGACTCATCTCTGCAGAGTCTGCAGGTTTGTCTGTGTGTGTGTGTGTGTGTGTGTGTGTGTTACACTGAACAAACTTGGCCATGTCTCTACAGTAAAGTAAAGCAGAGCTTGTTCACGATTTTCAATCTGCTGATACAATCAAGAAAAACCCAAACCGCTGCAGGGTGGACAGATACGACTGATAAAAACAAATCTTTACAACAAGTCAGTGGACTTTACTGACCCGCTTTTTACCTTGGGCACATTGAGTGCAAAACTTCTCTGTGCCCATATAAATACCTAGTAACCTAGTAAAACGGTATTTACAGGGTCAGAAGCTAAACACAAATGACACAGCCCTGTTCAGGTGGTAAAATGTGAAAATGTAAAATATAAATAAATAAATAAATAAATAAATAAATGAATAAATAAATAAATCATATAAAATGTACAATCCAATTTATTAACAATTTATTTTATTTTTAATGCCTAGCAGTGGTTTTCAGTTGTTTTTGTTTTATTATTATTATTATTATTATTATTATTATTATTATTATTTTATTCATTGTGTATTTATTTTATTAATTATTTTTATTAATCTATTTTTATTAATCTATTTAGTTATGTATTTGTTAGTTTTTCTATTCTTATTAATTTATTTTTACTTATTAGTTTATTCAACTCTCATTTATTAGTTTATTTAAATATATTTATTTATTTATTTATTTATTAGTTTATTTAATTCATTTTTCGTTCATTTTTAATTTTATTTCTATTTATACATTTAATTATTAGTTTATTTAATTTTCTTTTATTTATTAGTTTATTTATTTTTCATACATGTATTTTTTATTTATTTGTTAATTAATTCTTATTTACTTATTTACTTTTTTAATTTATTTATTTTTATATTTTTATTAGTTTGTTTATTTATTTCTTAGTTTAGTTAATTCTCATTTATTTATTTATTAGTTTATCATTTTTATTTATTTATCTGTTAGTTTATTTAAATCTCATTTCTTTTTGTTATTAGTATATTTATTTATTAGTTTATTAAACTCTTATTACTTTTTCATTTTTAGTTTATGTAGTTTTTTTATTTTTTATTTAATCCTTTTTTATAAGTTTATAAAATTCTTATTTACTTATTATTACAGTGGAGGGCCGGGTAGGAATGAGTCGTACAGCAGATTGATGGCTGATAAATGTGATGGACGATGTGAGTCAGTCAGACTGGCAGCAAACACAGAAATATCGCGCCGCTTGCAAAAAGGGTCCTCGGGGGCCACCATACATCAAGAAGTTTGAAATATTTCAGCCGTCTGGATGCTGAGTGATCGCACTTACACTTACATTTATGCGTTTTTCTTGTTTTATTTTGGTGTTCTTTATGAAATGGATGTTTTTTCTCATCTCACGAGCAGACTATTTATCATAAAAGCTTTTACGGGCGGAGGAAGTTCATTACGGTCTGAGTGAGTGTGTGTGAAGTGTGTGTGTGAAGTGTGTGTGTGAAGTGTGTGTGGAATCGTTTAACAGCGTTCTTACAGAACAGACAATAAGACTTTGTTTTAATTGAAACTGTCATCGTAACACGTTCTGTGTTGCATTATGATGTTATGCGTGTGATCTAAAACCTTCAGCTCATGTCTGGGAATAAATTATCACCCCCCTGATCTCACGTTTAATAAAGAACTTCTCTCATGTTCTATATTTATTCCTCCTCGAGGGTCTGGAAGAAGAATCCAGTAAAACGTTCATCATCATCTTGACTGACTGAATGAAACCACACAGACGTGTAATTACAACCACCAGCATTAATTACAGAAATATTTAATATATGTTCATGTGTTACTAATAAAGTCCAGGAAACAAACACAATATACACTGTATAAACAAAAGTATTGGGACGCCCCTTTAACCACCATTTTTACCTTTTTTAATTTAATTATTATTTTATTTATGTTTCAGCCACAACAATTGCTAACAGGATTACCAAATCATCAACTTTGCAGCAACACTTTAGGGAAGGCCATTTCCTGTTCCAGCATGACTGTGCCCCTAAGGAGACTCAAGTGTCCTGCACAGAACCCTGACCTGAGCCCCAGCCCCATTTAACAGCTCTGGGATGAATCGGAACATCAACTGACTCCGTGTGCAGACCAATTGAAAATCCTGAAATGAAGTGAGTGTGTGCATGTGTATGTGTGTGTGTGTGCCTTGGGATTGACCTGTCCGGGTTCTTCTTTCATTCAATAAATCAGACCCACTGTGACCCTGACCACGATAAAGCCGTAGTAAAACAGACAATAAATGAATGAATGAATAATTGAGTGAGAAGCACAGTGGCACAGTAGCAGGAAGGTCCTGGGTTCAATTCCCCAACTGGGTGACCAGGGTCCTTTCTATGTGGAGTTTGCATGTTCTCCCCGTGTCTGTGTGGGTTTCCTCCGGGTGCTCCGGTTTCCCCCTACAGTCCAAATACATTCAGTCAGGTTAATTAGAGCTACTGTATATGTGTGTGTGTGTGTGTGTGTGTGTGTGTGTGTTTGAACTGTGATGTGCTGACAACCTGTCCAGTGCAGTGTGTTTCCTACCTTTTGCCCAATAAACCAGACCCACCGCGACCCTGACCAGAATAAAGCCGTGGGAAAACAGACAGCAAATGAATGAATGAATGAATAAATGAAAGAATGAATGCTTTAAAAGGTTCTGAAATCCTGGTTTATATTTCCAGATATTAAAAGCTTTATAAGGGCGTTCAAGTAGTGCAGTGGTCTATTACAGTAGCCCCCTTCCAGTCATACTGGAAGAAATGGAAACATCCTTTCCCAAACTGGTGTCACGTATTTAAAGGCATATTTAATAGATCTGATAGAAATGGGCGTGTTGGAAATACCTGAGCTCAGTATTCAGTGAAGCTGTCCTAATACTTTTGTCCGTATCGTGTGGATAAATTGTATTTCGGTCCTGTTGGATTTCTCATGCAGCCTTTTCGGATTGTCAGATAAATAAGAAGTGACTGAGACCTTCGGCTGTAATAGAGCCCTATAAGAGCTCGTATAGACGCCATTTATAAGCTAAATTGTTCTGTTGTCACAGCTGTTTGCTGCCTATCCTTCTTTTTTATGAGTTTTTATTGCCTGAAACATTTTCTTTTCTATCAGGATCTGCTTCTGTGTTCGGCACGATCTTCATCATTACGTTTCTTTTTTTAAGGTGGCATGCATTTCTGATCCTGTTATATAGTACAAGTGCATCATTAGCAAAGTCCTCCTTAAAATCACTTTCTCAATACATGATATAGCTGTTATATAAGGCTTTCGGTTTAAATTTGGAACACAACTGCAGGGAATCACTTTACAATCATTAAACAGCAGGGAACTAATAGTGGTTCATACATATCTGGTGAACGCTGGGTGAACGCTGGCCATTTTGATTCATCCCAAAGATACTGGACTGGATTGAGGTCAGTCAAGTTCTTCCAGTCAAGTCAAGAGTCCGTGGTTGGGGTCAGGACTTGGAAGGGGTGGAAGTTGCCTTGCTGCTTCCTACCTACCTGATCAGCTGCCTCATATATATTTATATTACCTTGTGAAACACCTAAACTGGACTGGTGTCTACATACTTTTGACAACATAGTGTGTGTATACATTAGGACAAGCTGTCTAATTATTGAATGCATGTGTTTTAGCCACAACAGTTACTAACAGGTGTAATAAATCAGTGATAGAAAGGAAATCATGTGCTTCCAGGTTTGCATCAACAGTTTAGGGAAGGTCCTTTCCTGTCCCAGCATGCCTGTACCCCTCATTGCCCTGCACAGAGCCCTGAACTCTGACCTCAGCCCCACTCAACAGACTTGGAATGAACTGGAATATTAACTGAGGCTTTCATGACCAACATCATTGTCCAGCCATACAAATACTCTCTTGACTAAATGAGCACAAATTCCCACAGACATACAGACATTCAAAGTGTTGTGAGAAGCTTCTCAGAAGAGCGGTTGCTGTTATAGCTGAATAGATCACACAGAGGTCACTCGGTTTTATTACCATATGGTCAGGTGTCCAAATACTTTTGTCCATATATTGTAATTTTTCTGTATAATTAATTAGCTCTATTTGTTTTATGTAAAATAAAAG